>NW_010399354.1:124165-128692 GCF_000710305.1 Buceros rhinoceros silvestris | reverse complement strand
GTCCTCGAGTCGGCGGCTGTTGGGTTGAGGTGATTAATAAAAAAAAATCAGAGAACACCTTCACCTGGCTCTGAATTTGGCCCGGCTTCGAGAGGGGGTCGGGGTGGAGGCCTCCTGGAGCCCTGTGCTATCCCCTAGTCGCTGAGGTGTTCTACATAGTGCTCTGGCCTGCAGGTGCATAGTGGGGTACAGGGTTTCTCACTGAGGTCACTGACTCGGGAGGCAGCTTAATGATCCTTCGCCTGAAGTCTTGCGGAGCTTTGGTTTTTAATGATCGGCTTTCAGTTATTCACCGGAGGGAGGTTAGACATGGCTGAGGTCCTCGGCTGCCATGAAAGTTTTACCAGTGGGAGAAACGTCTTTAAGTGGAAAAAAAAGCTGCCACGCAACACCCCTTGGGATCGTTTGTACTTCAGCCTGTGCAGGGGCTCTGCAGAGAGGGGTCTGTGTGTTAACAGACATCGGCCGGAGGTGCCCGCTATAGCTCCGGAGCTCGTTTTGAAGAGAGAGCCTGTTGCCCCGTGCCCACCAGGCCGCAAACCTGCTGGGGGATGGTACAGAAGAGGCAGCGGTGTGTGCAGGAAGGAGCACGGGGAGTTATCGCTGTGGGGAAGATAAGTTGATGAGCGGTTAGGCTTTCGAAGAGAAGAGGAGCCCGCTTCTTGGAAATGGCTCGCCAGGCTGGCTGGATTCTCTCGCTGCTGCATGTCTTACCCCGCACAGCTGAGCCCTCTCAGAGGAAGTGGGGACCTGGTGGCTGGTTGTTTCTCAGGGCTAAGTGTTAGCTATCTGCTTAGCTTTTTCGCTGGATGCTAGTTAGTTCTATTAACACGGGTCTCACTGCCTTCATGGAAGTGGTACTTCTGTTGTGTGTGCTTTTCATTTGAAGTCAGCGGGGAGTGGAAACCTGTTTCTTTCGGTTTACTTTCTAGGTAGATGTGCTTGATGTTGATGTAGCAGACTGGATTTCTTAACAAAGTGCTCTCCGAAAACAGGTGTTGCACAACTGTATACATACTTAAACAGAGGAATATCAAATATACAGGAACACTGCTGATTATTTCTTATGCAGACCAATTTGTATTTTCTTACTGACAGTGGCTTTGTGTTTGCCATTTTAAAAAAAAATAAAATGAACAGCAATACAGTACTTAGTCAATCATATCCTGTAAGCTTCAGAAGAGTGACATTTCATTTCTGGGACTCATTGTAAAGTAGCTTAAAGCTACTTGTTTGCTTGACAGTGAAATAAATTAATTCCTACTTCAGCTTGTGGCAGAGAAATGTTTTTCACGTCAGATCTGTATGAATCTGAAAAGATATCTTTGTCAAAACATAGCTCATAGAAATGTGCAGCTACACATTAATTAGGAGGCTGGAGAGCCTTTGCAATCAAAAGAACTGTTCAAAGTATAGTTTTGAAAACCCTATTTTTCCATTCTCTTTACCTTCCCCCTCTTATTAAGGACTCTTCCTGATAGGTTCATGTCAGTGCTTCATACATGTGTAACAAAGGATAAAAATACCATAATGGCTATTTTTCTTTTGCTTCCTTGATTTAAAGAATTACAGACTCTGGGAGTAAGTAATTCTGCATTTGGCAGCTTAATTCTCTTGCCTGTTTCGTGTTCCAGTAGCTTTGGAGTAATGCTGTTGGATGGAGTCCTTTGTAAACTTGAACTTCCGAAACATCTAAAAGAGACAGTGTAACTTGATGTAGACTTGACTGAAGTCGCTGCCTGAAAAATTTCCAAAGGAGAAAATGTCTCCTGTGTCACCACTGAAAAATAGAATCATAAGTACACTTTTGAAGTTAGTGCATAATTCACTGTAGTAAGAGATGATAATCCATATTTGTTCACTGATTTCTTACTGTGAAATAAGGTAGATGGAAAACTGTAGTAGGTCCTGCAGAAGTTAAGTCTTATTTAACTATCTTGCAGATTGTTTTATTTCTATGGGACACGATCAGAGCTCTTTCTTTTGAAAAGATTGCTGTCAAGTTTAGTTGTATTAACCTATCTCAGTTTGTACTTTTTAGTACAAATTTCAGTTATCTAATTTTGTACTTAAACCACAAGACTTAAGTTCTGTTATTAATTTTGTTAAAATAATGAGAAGTTGAAAGTAGAAGCTGGGCATCATAACATTTGAATTGTTTGGTTCGTGAATAAACCAAATGTGAATTAGCAAAATTTACTCTATAGGCTCATATTAGGATATTATATGGCTTACAAGCTCTTTAAAACCCTACCTAAGAAGCTGAGTAAACTCTGACTCAGTTTTACCGTACATTTTATCTGTATTTGCATAAAATCATTTGGGCTGGATCATGACACAATATGAGCTGAGACAATAGTTGAGGTTTTGGTTTTTCCGTAGTTTTGTTTATTTTGTGGCTTGAGCATTTGGAATTTCACAAGACACATAACTAAGACTGACACTAGATTTTCACCGGTAAACACATGTTTGTGGCCAAGAAATAATGCAGTGCAATGCAAGTGAGACAATGAGCTGGTATGTCAAAAAAGAAAGAAAAAACCAAGAATCGAATTTTACTGATGTTCTGATAATGGTATTCTGAAATGTGAAAACATTACGATGTTCTGGCTTTTTTTTGGACTGTCTTGTGCAATGTGTTGAATCCAAGAAATTAAACAGTAACAAAATGTATCGGTCTTAAGTGTTTATTTTGCTTCTGCTTCATGAGGAATATTTGCTCACGATCAATGAAAATACCATGAAAATTTAGTTAGCTACTTGGAGCAGCTGGAGATCATCATGTAGTAGAGACTCAGGGGCAGCACAAGGCGAGAGAGCAAATTATTTTAACTTTCACTGGTAAATGCTGAATTATAGTCTCCAAAAGCTTTGCTTCTAAACTTTTCTTTCTGGCCCATTTCCTTAATGACTTAGATCACAAAAGAGCGGGAATTTGGTCTAACACTGACTGAGCTGGGAGACAGTGGAACAAACTGGAAGTGCTCAAATCCAAATGTGGGGGGTGGATGCTGAACTCCTGTAGTTTAACCTAGAACTCCAAGATTATCCATTTTTCCCATTAGAAAAAGTTTGTACAAATGCTACGTATTCTACTACGTTGAAGGATTCACATGTGGATAAACAGGGACATGGAAATCAGATTCTTATTGTCATTTCATGCATATGTGGAACTCTGACTTCCATTACAGAATGTTTTAAAACAATTGCCTTTCAGGTGGCATCTAAAGTTTTGTGACCCTTGTAGAGCAGTGGCTACAGAAAACAGCTTGCTGGGGGTCAGCTTCTTGGAAGGCTGGAAAAACCCTTTCTTGGTGGTTAAGAAAGATCATGGAGTGCGAAGTGATATTTGATAATCTGGCAATTGGTTTAAGTTTGAAAACGAGTGAAAGTATAAATGTTAAACATTTATCATAAGGACTAAGTACAGAATGTGATACTGTAACATTGCATAATTAAGTCAATATTTAATAGGTAAAGGTGGCTGGAATATATTGTATCTTTTAAAACCAAATGAGCTTTTTAACATCAGAAAATTCGTTCTTCATTCTGAAAATGTATTTGGTCTCACCCATAATGCTGGAGTTCATTTTGGCTGCCCTGAGTTAGCTGAAAAGACTCCACAGGTGCAACTAGAATGATGACAGATGCTGAAAATCAAGGGGCACCAAAGATTTGATCTGATTCCAATGAATGTATACACAAATGTGACATAGGAAAAATGATATAGACACTCCTCTCTTTAAATAGGTTATTTCCTCTACAGTATTTAGCTTATTTGATGTGTTATAAAGCATTCTCCAATATAGTTAGTTGCATCTTGATGCTTTTTCCAGGTATCAAATCTTTAGGACTTCATAGAATGATAGAATTGTTTTGGTTGGCAGAGATCTTCAAGTCCGACTGTTAACCCAGCACTGCCAAGTCACCACTAAACCATGTTCCTCAGCACCACATCTACATGTCTTTTAAATACCTCCAGGGATGAGGACTCCACACTTTCCTGTGCAGCCTGTTTCATTGTCCCACAACCCTTTCAATGAAGAAATTTTTCCTATTATCCAAATTAAACCTTTCCTGCTACAACCTGAGGCCATTTCATCTTTTTCTGTGACTTCTTACTTGGGAGAAGAGATGGACCCCCACATTGCCGCAACCTCCTTTGAAGTAGTTGTGGAGAGTGATAAGGTTTCTCCTCAGTCTCCTGTTCCCAGTCACTCCAGTTCCCTCAGCTGTTCCTCATAAGACTTGTGCTCTAGACTGGTCCTTCACCAGCTTCGTTCCCTTCTCTGGACACACTCCAGCACCTCAATGTCCTTCTTGGAGTGAGGGGCCCAAAACAGGACACAGTATTCAAGGTGCGGCCTCACCAGTACAGAGTACAGAGGGACAGTCACTTCCCTCCTCCTGCTGGCCACACTATTGCTGATACCAGCCAGGATGCTATTGGCCTTCTTGGCTACCTGGGCACACTGCTGGCTCATATTCAGCCGGCTGTCGACCAGCAGCCCCCGTTCCTTTTCTGCT
>NW_010399354.1:103632-124143 GCF_000710305.1 Buceros rhinoceros silvestris | reverse complement strand
GCTCCTGCCCAGCCACTCTTCCCCAAGACTGTAGAGTTGCAGGGGGTTGTTGTGACCCAAGTGCGGGACCTGGCACTGGCCTTGTTGAACCTTAGCCCACTGATCCAGCCTGTCCAGATCCCTCTGTAGAGTCCCCCTACTCTCAACAGACCTGTCCAACTTGGTGTCCTCTGCAAAGGTCATCTACTGAGGGTGCACTCGATCTCCTCATCCAGATTGTTGATAAAGATGTTAAAGAGAACAGGCCCCAGTACTGAGCTGTGGGAAACACCACTTGTCACTGGCTGACAACTGGATTGAACTCCATTCGCTACCACTCTTTGGACCCAGCAATCCAGCCAGTTTTTTTACCCAGCAGAGTACCCTTCATCCAAGCCATGAGCAGTCAGTTTCTCCAGGAGAATGCTGTGGGAAACGGTGTCAAAGGTTTTACTGAAGTCCAGGTAAACAACATCCACAGCCTTTCATGATGAAGGTCTCCGTGCCTTCCAACTTATCAAGCTGGTTCCTGTAGACCTTCTGGTATCTCATTTGGCTCTTTAGAAGTTCTTCTCAAAACATGATCTTGAAAGTTTTTCTTCTTGCAAGAAGTGTGCATCACTTCTTGCCCACAGTTTTTGTCTCAGCTCTTGATAATGTCTGTTTACAGCCATGGCAGTTCAGTACATGTTCCTTACAAAGATGTAAGATGCAGAGAGAATGCCTTTTCAGACAAGCGAGCTAATTTCCATGGTTAAACTTGGTGAAGACTAGGTATTCTTTGAAAAAGGTAAGGGCAATCAGGTATGTTTGCTAGTCCCAAGATCAGAGCTTCACCTTATAAACACTAAATCTCTAGAGACTTGCAGTTTGTCAGGATGGGCTGCACAGCTTTGAGTGGTGGAAGCTATCAGTTACAGTGTTTCCATTAAGCCTTCAATCTTTTCTAAATCTCTAGAGACTTGCAGTTTGTCAGGATGGGCTGCACAGCTTTGAGTGGTGGAAGCTATCAGTTACAGTGTTTCCATTAAGCCTTCAATCTTTGAAGTGTAGGTGCAGGAATTCTGGTTTTCTGTCTTAAGCCTTCAGCAGATAAACTATAATCTGAATAAGTGCTTCTGTCCAGTGTTACTGTTCTGGCACAGTGTTGGGTGACACGATGATGGGCGATAGCTCTAAGTCTGCGCTAAGCGTGATTTGTCATGCTGGATGATCAGGCCTTTACAAATTCCGTGATCTTTGTGTTGTAAGCCCTAGTTTTCTTGTCTGCTCTTCAGAAGATCTGTTTAAATAAATCCAAAACTGGGACAATAGTCTCTCACTAGTAGAACTACTGATAAAAATGAGTATCTGCTGGCAGTTACTTGCTGCGGCTTTGTATTTGCTATCCTGTGAAGTGTGTGGAGGGGAGACGACTTAAATATCCTGATCCTGTTGAAGGTCCTAATTCCTTCAGGTCCCTGACAACCCCAACATAACAGGCTACATCTGGAATAATGGTTCCTGTTTTGGATCCCTCAGCACCAGTGGCATGTCAGCAAACTGGAGAGAGTCCAGCAGAAGACCACTGTGATAGGCAGGGGCTGTAGTGTATTAGAAATAAAGAACTGGATTCTTTTAAACTAACAAAGAACAGAATAAGGTGAGCAAAAAGCTAATCACTCTTCAGCTGCTTGAAGGTGGAGCCAGCAGAAGTGCATAACGAAAACAAGAGGCACAGTCACAGTTGGAGCAAGGAGAACTGTAACTGGACATGAAAACCAGTATTTTTACACAATAAAAGCAGTTAAATTGTAGAACAGTTTGCCAGAGAGGTTGAAAGTCTTCACTGATGGAGATTCTACAAAGGTTGTCTAGACAAGGCCTGGCCGAGGTTAAAAGTTAGCCCTGCTTCAAGCAGGGAGCTGGGCTAGACCTCCACAGGTATTTTCCAACGGAGGTCATTCTGTATTAACTGCTGTTTAGCAGCTCTTGGTAAACATTTTTTGTGCTTATTTTCTTTTCTTTCTGTTTACAGTAGGTTTTCTGAGTGCAGAGTATGAGTGGAACATCCTGGGAGAGATGCTTTTAGGGTGCAATTTTACAGTTGTTAAAGCTAGTGCTGCCTTCCTGATCTTATTCCTAAGCTTGTCCCTGTAGTGGCTCTGTTGCTTCTCTGATACCTGGAGTGAGTTGGTTTCAGGGTGCTAATCTTTCAGGAAATTAGATTGGCTAAAATTCCTCCCAGGTTAATGATTTAGAACGAGATTGAGAACCAGGAATGAAATTTTGTGGTGATGGTGAGAGCACAGAGATGCTGTTAATGGGATGGTACTGCACTAGCTGACTTCAGAAGTCATTAGTGTAGTTTTAATGCTTAATTCATAGAGCTGTAATGGCTTTCTGATTGAGTAGTCAGGCCATCCCAGACGTTGCTGCCTCCAGGCTATTCTGTAACTCACCTCCACCCCTCTGCTCGAAGCTGTGGCATCTGCTGATCTTCAGGTGAACCTTTTCTCACCTGTTTCATTCCGAATCTGCAGGGGTAACTGAGATAGCTAAACCAGGTCACAGGGACTGATGTTGGTCTGAATTAATTGGGTGAACACTTCTCATTTGGAGACTTCAGCAAAAGGATGGTGATGGAAGAGTCAGCATTTGGTGTTGCCATCTGTGCAACAAATGTTTCTCTGCAGTGTGTGCCTGTTAGATGCTTGGCTGGTGTAGATTTAAAAATTCACCTCTGTAATCCCAACCTTATGCTTTTAAGTTATCTTGGTTCATTTGGGGATGTAACAGTTTAATTCACTCTGGCTGTTCTGTATTCTGCAAAACTTCTTTTTGTTCAGCGCTAGGTTAAAGGAAACTGAACACTGGTCGGGCGCTATCCGTAATGTCCTGGCATTCTCTCATCATGATTACAGATAACGTATTACCTTTTGCAATTCTTAGATAAAATTGTTCCTTCCACCTTTTGTAGAATGATAGAGCAGCTGATACAGTTAGGGAACTTAGATGAAGTTTTGAGTGCACAAACCCTTCTTCAAGCCTGAGGTAAAAGCAGAATAAATATAAGTGAAGAACAATTGTTGAGAGTCTTAGGCCACCTCTGAAAGATAGTATCTCTTGGTGGTTAATACCTCTTGAGTGTAAAGTGTATGGAGTATGGGAAAAGAGGGTGAAATGGTTTAAATAATATTAATGCAATTAATCTCTGCCAAGACACAATCCTAATCCTTGGAATATCCTTCCAATTTATCTAACTGATAGAATTCAGGAATATTCTAAACTTAGTTTAAAAATATACTTGTTTCAATCACAAAGACTGATTGCTAAAAATACCTTGCAGATATTCTAAATATACCAGTCTTTGTCCCGTGAAGCAGAGTTGTTTTGTGGTACAATTTTATAATCTTTTGGTCTTACTGAATTTGTGGTCTCTTTCTTGATGACTGTTTTGCACATCAATATCTCTTGCCCACAAAATAATTTCAGTTGACAACTGGCTTCTTTAGTTCTGTTGTGTCTCTTGAACATGATGTGCTAGATGTTGTGCATACTTTCCCCAAGTTCCTCTACTTGGCTTTCGTGTGTCATCTTGCAAACTATAGTTTTTACAGATAGGATGGCTGTGTATATTGTCTGCTGAAATAATTGTGATATTGCACTAAGTGTTTGAAAAATGAAATTCAGGATTATTGGTTTTACTGTAAGAGTGGGATTTACCGTTAACTTTTGAAAGTCTTAATCTAGTCTAAGCTAATGAACTAGGCAGCTCTGGAAGAAAACTCATTCTCCTATCTCACACACTTGTTGGGTGAAATAAACCTCCATGTGCGGTACTTTTTCTTTCTTCATTGTTTACAATGAAAGTTTAGATACTAAACCTAGCCAAACTTTTAGATGGTTGAAAAAGCTCCCTGACTTAAATGCTCTTAATGTCTCTTGGACACACACTTAAAAAAATGGTTGTGCTTATATTTTTCAGATGGACCCTACCAGAATTTCAAAAGAACATGCACACTGTGTCAGAACACTTTTTGGACATCAAGAAAATACAGATTTGCATGATACGTCCTTTGAGAATCAAGAAGGAAAGTTAATGCCAGAATCATGTAGAAACATGAAACAGGCTCTCCAAAGAGCTGTGCAGAAGGTAAGTGGCAGAGAGACTGTGTGTTCCTTTACTTTGTGCTCCTATTGAATTTACGTCTTTTCCAACACCTGTATATAGAGGTAAGTTCTACAAAGGGTTTTCTGGTGTTCGAATAACATCTGAAGTTGCAACCAAGATCATGCTGTGTTTGCTCATGAACCTGGTAGATGTTAACCGATTCTGTATTCAAACCCTTTTCTTTTTTTCTCCTTTAAGAAAGGAAGACTGAAAGTTACAATGAGAAAACTATGATTACAGTTAGTTGATTGGCCATTCTGACATTTGGATGGGCCTGAATGGTAGTAATTTATCCTGATATTTGTATAAATTTGCCAACATTTTGTTCATAAAAGAACAGTTCAACTTTTTTTTAAAGCAATCTTCCTGACTCTGTTTCTGACAAGATTCTCCCGTGTCATCAAGCAAAATATTGCCTGAAACACAAAGGAGATAACATTTGCTCTCATTTGTTTTTGTTTCTTACTCTTTCTGAAGCCCAAAATGAGATAGCATCTCCTTTTTCTTTTTGATACCTTTGCCAGTTCTGTTCTGTGCAGACCATTCTCACGCTGGCAGAAGCGCTACTTTGTCATAGCACAGTAACTGGGCAGTCTTTGGCCAGCAGCTGAGAATGGCAGCTCGTTCCCAAAAACAAATGACAAAAGTAGTCAGCTACAGAAGTCAGCCCTAATGAAGAAGCTGAGGCAAGCTGGGTATATGCCACAATCACTTCCTAGTGCAGTTACTGCCTTCGATCTCTTTGTGTGTTCATGGTAGTGTTTAGTGCTAATTATGGGCTCATTTATCAGCTGAATATCTCCTGTAGTATTTGGTTTTCCTGGCTTACTAGATCCATTATAATTTTATTTCTTCATATCTGTATAGGACCATTGGTTTTTCATAAAGGATACATTAGATTTGAGCTGAACTCACGTATACCTTACAGAGTGAATTGTATTTGAGTTAATTAGGTAGCACTTTAATTGTGCTAATGTTTCCTTTTAACAGAGTACCCTGAGTGATAGATCTTCTTGTGAACAAAACTTAAAGAAACCTGGGAGTTCATGTTTTCTCTTTTGCTAGCCGCCTCCTTTAAAAACTTAAGGGGAAAAAACCAAAAGGATTAACTCAGAAAGATTAGTTCTTTCCTCCATCATTTTACAGAGGCTCGCACTACATATACTTCTGTTCTGTGTGCTGCTATTAGGCAACTTATTCATGCGGCTCCCATGACAGAGTAAGGAGCTTGTTACAGTAAGTGAATGGGAAGCCCTGTATTCTGGTCATTTGCTGCTGGTTACTCAACAAAGGCATTGGCTTTAGCTGAGGCTGCATATCCTGCTGCTCTGGATGGAGGTTAAATGCTGCAATGTCCGTGGCCAAGATAAGTAGTGAGTAGGGATAACTTTTTTGGCTGATGACCATTAGTTTGAGAACAATAAAATTTCTCTTGCCAAAGCAATCAGACTTTCAGAATTTCCTTTAAATGCAACAGAATATATTAAGCAGCTGTGTCAGTGTTGTGGATGCTTTGTCATCATATATTGATGGCACAGAAAAATAAAGATAGGAAAACGCTTGCCTGAGGCTACATTTGCATCTTTTTGGTATATCAGAGAAATGAAAGAAAGTGTTAAGGCAAAATTATACTTTGTCACGTTCTGTAAGCTCTGCCTTTCTGTTGGCTCTGCTACAATGAAGGGCAGAGATACAGCTGAATCTTATTTCTGGGTAAGATTCCCTTCGTGTGGGAATGCAGCTAATGTGACTTTGGAGAGGTTTCCTATCATCTGTGTTCCTTCGCTTTCCTGAAGGAGAATCTAATCTCTGTGTTTTAAGTATCCTTATTTGGATTGGCAGCATGTTAAGTGATTGAAAGGAAGAGACTTTAGAATATCGTTTGCGTTTTGTGATTTTTTTCAATATTTTGTCTTATGCAATTCAAGCTGTTCAGGAAATGAAAATAGACAACTTGCTTTTGTTCAGGTTTATGGTCTGGTTACAGCCATTAGATTACTGCACTGTTTCTCAACTGTTTTCTTTGCACACCTGTAGATGTAGTGCTTAAATCTAAAGCAAGGATTAACAATGAAAATGAAAGTGCTCTTATGAAAACTAGTAGCAAGGCTGCAAGTTTGGGTCTAGAAACACTTGTGTCCAGAAAAAAAAATTAAAGATTTCCTTTTAATCAGAATCTAAACCCTTACCATACTCCAGGATAAAAATACTGCTTAGGGAGCAGCTTACTCAGTAGAAAGCACATTTTTGATATTGCATATAAACTTCCAAGCAGACAAACAATATACTTTCCTAGTCTGTTTGTTTAATTTTTTTTTGCATGTAACCCTAAAACCTTTCGGCAGTCCACATGCACTAACTGCAGTTCTTAGGAAGTCTGTTACAAGCCTGAGGTAGAAAAGACTGCAAACATATCTTGGGTCAATTCATAAGTAACTTTTCTTGGCAGTACTGCCAGCTTCTAGCAGCTTGGAGTTCAGGCGTAAACTAGTCTCCCACATGGCAACAGAGTACTTTGCTAGACCTCCATGGCAGCACTTAGAGATATCTGTAAGTTTAGCAGACATTTAAAGAGCACAGTTATGGATAAAGTCAAGATTTCATGAGCGATAGCTGTTAAAATATCACAGCTTCCATCCTACTACCTTACACACCTTTTTTTCCCCCTTTCTACAGGCAATAGACTACTCATTTAGATAGAGGTTGTAGTGCTGATTTCTAAACTATTTTCTGATGAATGTACTTTCTATTTCACTTAATTCCTGATTAGTGTTCTTTAAATCGCTGAATTTCCATAAAGATAATTGGATACTTCTTCCTGGTATTAGCTGGACTTAAAGCACTCAGGTAGTAGAAGAAACAACTGCATGAAGGAGCTTCAAGATCACAGCTGAGGCAATATGTGAATGACCAGAGCTGTTCTCTTCTAATTGGTCTCAAAGGACTATTTGTAGCTGCTCAGAGTAGATACTGAGATATTGTAAAAGCCAACGGAGAGGTAAAACTGTTCACAAATGTCACATGCTCAATGTAGGCTTGTATCGGCATCCTCTACACTGAACATAACTTGAGGAACAAAAGTTGATCTTGTTTTGGAGATGCTGAGATGCTAAGGTTTAAAACCTGCAGCCTGCTGTGAGTGAGGAAAGAGCAGTTCCCAACCTATCAGGCACTTAAAGCATGGTTTTAGCTTTTAAAATATGAAAGTTATGCAGCTTCTCAATGGTCTCTTAATGTTTTTGGATGAAGGAAGACACGTTTTTCATTTTCGTGACTGTCTGCTTGTCTGTTTAAACAGTGACTTTATGAACGAGGTTGGAATGTGGGAAGCAGGTGAGCAGAGTTGACTTGGTGGGCAGTGAGCAAATGACGCAAAGGTGTAAAAGTGCCACTTATCTAACAGAGCGGTGTGATTTTTGTGTACAGTTTTTCTTAAAATAATTCAACAGCTTGGTAACACACATATTTCTGAGGGTGGCAATCTTAAGAGAAGTCACTGGTAATATTCGGTTGTGCCATGTTCTCATGCCATTATAGCAATGTCTTAGTGACAGGTTGTGCTGAGCTCTTTCTGCTTTCTTAATGTGATTAATGTGAGTACATTGTGAGTAGGTATGAGATGCTTAAAGACATTCAGGTGCTAAAGAATGCAGTTGATACTTTAAAGATTTGGAAAACCCTAGCTCTTAATTCCTTGCAGTAACGTTTTTTATCATCCCACGAAGAGGCCATCTTTACACATGTGGATATTTTCAGACATCCACTGAAAAATGCGATCCTTGAGTCTTTCCGGGTCAGAAGCAAATACATGCTAAAATGCTTTTCAGAGGTAGGTTGTGTATCAGCACCTTGGAACTGTAGAAAAATGAATTAAAAAAAAAAAAATCAAGAGAAGTGTTGAACTACTTACTCTCAGGAGGAAGCCCATAGCCCCATCTCTGTTATCTAGGGTCTAGTTCATGTATTTCAACTTCCTTTTGGAAGCCTGGGCAACAGAACGGAAAGGAATACCAAAAATTCTGTGGGGCTGGTCAAAATCAAGTGAAGAACCCTACTCTAGTCCAGCATTTGGAGAACTTGGCTGACGGAGTATTTCTGTTTTCTGGTTACAGGCTAGCCTTTTCTAATCCCATGACAAGCACACAGAAGGACAATAGACACGAGCCAGTCTCCAGCTCTTCTCAGTGTGTTAAGAGTTGGGCTTGTGCTTATATTCACTCTTTTGTTGTAATGACACTTGCATTCCTAGTTGTACAGTAGCATAGCTCCAAAAGGAGTACAGGAGAGTGTTCCCATGAAATAGGAAAGTAGGCTCAAGATCATGACAAGGAGAGTTGTGGACGGAAGTCTTCTCTGGGTAGCTTCTGCTTACCAAGTGGTGATGTTGCAGATAAACAGCACCACCAACAGTTAGAAAGAAAGCAGCTCAGACTGCGTTTCATGAGGACAACAGCCTTTACGCATGGAAGATGAGCTGAGTCAGGCTGCTAGATCTCAGAAAATGAGGTACCCAGCTGCTCAAGCTAGAGCATAATTGGAAGTGTGCAGAGCAGAACTTTATAATTCTAAGAAAAATTTAGGTTGAGGAGGATAGCAACTGGCCAGTTCAGGGACCTCAAGGGCTGTGCAGTTATCAACCACGGGATTTTTTTTTTTTAGTACCAGTTTAGATAATAGGAGATTAAAATGTACATAGCTCTTTTTGGATCTGCCCAGTAGGCTCTCCAGACAATGACAGTATCAGGTCCCCCAGAAGGAAAGAATATGAAAGTAGACTCCACATCTGAGAAGCTTTCATTAAGAAAGCAAGAAAACAAAGAAGTCTCCTTTTCTAGAGGAAGGATTGGGAGTAGGTGTGGTAATCTCTTGAGAGTGTGGTCCATCTCCCAGTCTCTTACTGGTTGTCCTGTTCTCTTGAGAGGCTTCTGCCACTTTTTGCAGTGTTTAGTACTTGCAATTATCATCTTCCTGCTTCTGATGAAGTTAAAGAGCTCAAATGTGGCTAGAGGCTGATGCTGGTGTGCAGCTCCTAGAATTGAGCTTCATTTTCATCCTCCTAGAACTGACATTGAAGTAGGAAGATCAGAGAGGGGAAGTGAAAGCAGATGGAGGAGGTGGACACGAGTTTTGCTTCTCTTGAAGTTGCGTTTCTGCTTTTCTTCTTGTCTGTACTGCAGAAGGCATCTTAATGATTCTTATCTACAAAATCAGCATACCTCTGCTGAAGTATTATGCTTTGATAGTCATACTACAACTTCTATACTGCTGTGGCTTTTCATTTTGGTTTAACATTTAAACACCTACTGAAAGCGGCAAGTGAGAGTAATAAATGCACTGGCTAAGGTGTAACAGGTTTCACTGTGGCTACAAATTTGCATAAAAGCAGGACTTTAGGTGTTTTCACAGCAGGATTTCAATTTCTAAAACACTGCAGTGATTGAGAGTGCAGTGGAACATCGCTGATCTGGCCAAATCTGAGGCACATTGCATATACATAGTATTGAATCAGATGAATTGCAATATGTATGACAGAAGGCAGAATGAAGGACCACTCTAAGGTTTCAAAGGCGAGATATGGTTTACTATCTTTAGCAAAATGTTTCCTTTTACTAAACATCTCCTTGATGGCTCCATGGTGTGAGGTATTCTGAATAGCAATATTACTCCTACTTTTTAGAAAACAGAGATGAGGGAAGTCAGGGGGCAACATGGGACAGAACTGAAGATTGAACTTAATATAACCAAGACTCAGTCCAGACTTGTAACAAGAACAGGCTGCTTTGATTTTTGAGAACTGCTGTTTGTATGTATTATCAAGAGGAAAACAAGTACGGATTATTAAAAACAAGGCTTTTTGTGGTTACTTGTGGTGTTCCTGGGTTTGGGTAGCATGGGTTTCGTTAATGTTAAAATTAACCTGCAGTTTTGAAGAATGCATACTTCCAAACTCTGGCACTCAGTCCATTTGGCCCAGTACAGGTGTGGAAGATGCTTAGTTCTTCAGTTCCTGCATAGCTTGTTAGAAGTAAACCTTGATTATGAAGTCTTGTAGCCTTGCGACCTTCCCTGTTAGTGGTCAAGTGTCAGAGGTGGAGGTTTTCATTTACTTCATTTTCCTCATCACACATGAAATCCAGAGCTTAGCTTTCCTTAGTTGTTAGTGTGATTACACACTAGTCCTAGTGATTACACACTATGTGGAACTGCCTCTTTCGTTACCTTTTGACCCTGAGTAATTAAATCACTTAAGCTCTGTTTTATGTGATGCATTTTCAGCAGTCATTCTCATTAGAGAAATATTCCCAGTGCAGGAAGCAGGGAAGGTTGTAAATGTCCTGTCATCACTATTTCCATAAATATTCACACCATCATTCTTATCCAACTTTATCAGAAGTATTGAACAGAGAAAGTAATTGGATTGTGGTGGCTAAACAATGCTCATATTATAGACCATGTATCCCAGGCATCTGAGAAGATGTATCCCAGGCATCTGAATACACTGTGGGTAGAACAAGCCCCACATATATGTGCACACAGTGCACTGTAGTTGTGCAGACTATCTGCAATGCACGATATTACAAAGCCAAGACAGCACTAAAACAATGGCTCTTTCTCATTTTAGGAAGTCCAGCGTGTCATGGGAAGAGTGTCACCAAGACCAGAAAAAGGTAGGTGCTGGTTTATGAATAAGAATTATTTTAGTTCTACTAAACTTGCCTTTCTGAGGTAATGCAATTCTTTTATCTCTAGCTGCGATGGAGGCATTAGGAATGGATCTGTACAAGAGAAACAAACCTGAGAAGCAGCCATTTGCTCATCTCATTATTGACGACAAGAATATTCCATCTGGTAAGTTCAGTTTTAAGTGAATACTTCCAGTGCTACTATAAAGGAACAGTATATGAAAACAGTTCAGCAGTGCTAGCAACAGACTAAGATTTCAGAAATACTTTTTGATAATAAGAATAAATTGGATGTGCTGAAGGATTTACCAGGCTGCATGGGTAATGTTAACGGAAGGGTATCTCCCCTTTGCCTCAGATATCTTACATCAGTCTGTAACGTGCTAAATGGCCTCCATTTCAAATGACCAGTTTTCATGATCAGGCTCTGAGGGCTTGGCCTGCCTCTTTTTGCTGGTTTCAAGTGAGGAATGAAGATATGCACTGAATGCTCTCTTCTGAAGTTTCTTATTGTCTTTGGCTGGTAGGGCCCACCTGGAGTTCTTCACTCACACTGGAAGTCGTCTATAGGTTTTCATTCACACTGATGTATGTATACATACTCACATACATGCAAGGATATACCAGCACTAAGATAGACCAGAATCCAGATCTTGCAGGTTGGAAGATGTTTCCCTTCCATTGATTCTCAGATTTTTTTTTTTGGTCCTGATGTCAAATGAAGAAATGTGGTTTCTGTTGTAAAATTTAGGAAAGTCTTATGTGCACCTATTGAACCCTTCACAGCAACACTCCTTTTGTCTGCTGAAATGTGATCAGGTCTGTACAACACAGCATTTGTCTTCAGGGTGGATCTGGAAGCTGAGAATCTTATATGAATACACAACTCACATGCATGTCAGGTGCCCGTCAGTGTAAGAACTAGCCGTAAAGGAAGCACATCTTTCATTCTGAGGTGCTGAAAACCTAGAACTGCAGTCCCAATGTCATTATTATAACATGCCTACTAGTTCCTTCTTTGCCCTCCTGCACTCTCAGAGCATACTGCACTCTCACAGCACAGGGCTGAATTTATAGTGTTTCCTTCTACTAAAGGCATGTTGAAAAGGTTTTGTCATATTCCATTAATTATTATGTTGCGGGGCTGGTATAGACTTTTTCACATCAAGACTCCCAGGGCCTTCCCGATATTCAGACACGCCAAAGCTTCAGAAGAGTCTTTCTGTATCCATCTAGTCCAGTAGCAGGAAGATCAGAGATCATAGTGTTGTACTCTGAGCAACAGGATTTCTGGTCAGCATGTTGACTTGGATGCAGTATGTTTCTGAGCTATTGACTAAGGGGGGAAGAATGTTCCTGTGGCTTTTATCTGCCCCTGTGTAAAAGGATGGCATTCTTTTATCTTGCTAGAGCTCTTATTCTCTACCCATAGGTATCTTTGGATGGCTTTGGGAATATCCTTGCTAGTACAGTATGGGGAAACAAGAGATGAGTCTGTCTTGGAACACTCTCCAGAGGAAAAGATTAATTCCTGCAATTTTAAGATATCTTACTACTGTTCCTCTTTTTTTTTTTTTTTGCCCTAGGGCACTGTCAGTTGAGATTTTTCTCTCTGTATTCTCAACACAGCTATCACTGGTGTGCACAAGTAAAGCAGAGTTTATTCTGAAGCTATTTAGAGGATCTCAGGATGGGAGGGAGCATTGATCACCACTGTCATCTTTCTCTGAAGATACATACATTCTGCAGTGCCGAACTTCCTGTTAACTAAGCTATGTGCGTTGCTTTTCTGTTTTATATAACCAAACCAAAGGGAAGTGCTGTGTTGAGGCTTGAAATCTGAGATTTCAGCAGCCTGAATAGTAATACCTCGCTTTTGCTCTATTTAAAGACAAAGCACTTCTGTACATAAGAGGTTCGGTTCTTGCCTGGAGGGATAGGACCTTTCTCCCTTTAAGTGCATTGGCATTGTCAAGATCCAGAGCTTTATAAGCAGAGAGCTTAAGCAGCTTGTCAGATGCCAGTCAGAACTTTTACAAGCTTTCTCATTAGCTCAAATGCCTCCTGACAAACTTCTATTTCAGTCAGATTTTGGCTTTTGACATAGGTCAATAGTAAAAAATTCAGTATCAGTAAACTTGTCTTAGCATTTTTGTCTTTGGAAGTTTTTGGTTAATTTGCTAATCATAGAGACAGATCACTTGTATCTACAGAAGTGGAGTGTGTCAGTGCCACACTTTGTGAAATCCACCTGTGGGTAATTTATTTATTGTCTACCTGGATGTTGCTGTGAGCTGTATTTTTACCAGGGCTAGCAGCTGATAATTTTTACTGTTGTGCATTGCTGCATTAACCTTCTAGGGAGTGATGTAGCACATCTGTGTGTAATGGCAAGGGAGGCCTTGCTCTTTCTTGCTCTCTTCCCTTTTTTTTTTTAATAGCACAGGCTTCAGGAACTCTCAAAAACTGTTACAGTGCCTGTAACACCAAGCTGCTTTGTTTCTCCTTTGAGCTGATTAACCCTTTACCAATGCGATGAGTTGGACATACTTCCTCCTGATCTGGCACACATGGCTTCTTCTCTGAAAGAGGATTGTCAGGATGTTAATGATGAGCACAGCTTCTGTGGTCCTTGAGGGCATTGCAACAGTGAGGGGCTGCATCCTTAGGCATAGCTTGAACCCTGAACCTGCTGCTTGTGCAGCAGGTATCATCCTCAATGGTATGAGGCAGCAACCACTTGGCTGAGTGGCACAGAGGTTAATGAAGGGCATAGAAGATGAAGAATTTGCCTGAGTGTCGCCACAAGTTTTTCTGTCCCATTGACTGCAAGTGAAAATTTCTATTTTCTTCCATGATTTCAGACCCTACATGTCTGAAATCCTTTTAAATTGTTTTATGCCATCCGTGAGTCTGGACAGATCTGTTCTTAGTATTTTAAGGTTCTTTACTGTCATCACTCTGACCCAGAATAAACAATGTCAAGAAAAAAATAAAATCAGTCTTCATCACTGTCCAACAGGAATTTATTTTAAATAGTTTGCCACTGAACACCTCTCGTGAAGGGGCACCGAGCAGTGTCTGTGAGGGAATGTTTCCCTTTTAACTGGTTCACAATAATATCAAGCCCCAAATAGAGGCTTTGCACACTCACAAGTGGGGCAAGTTCAAAGGAGGGGGAAAATAACTCTTCCAAGATCTTGGTGTCCCCACCCATCATTTGGCTGCAGAAGCCATAGTGATTTGGCTTGCTGTGTGTTTTTTTTAGGTTTGCTGCCATAAGTTAAAGCTGGGTGCTTGCTTGGTAGTTTTTACCAGAGCACACTATAAATGCTACCTAGGTTTTAAATGAAGACAGTGAATTTTGTTTTATAAATTGATTATAGAATTAGTCACAGTTTAAAAGAGAAAATCACAAATAGAAATAAATATAAATGTTAAATATATAATTTGGGATGTGAATTAATACCTTTAGGTAAGGAAACGTTGTAGTATTCTGAGCTATTTACAGCTACAGGTTCAGCTTAGCTGCCCTTTGCCTCCAAAACAGTTTTTCAGAGTAGACAGTGCTTCGGTCCTTCTCTCAGGCTTTATTTATACCTGAAAGCTTCTAGGATGCGAAGGAATTATCAATTCAGGGCTGCTTTCTCCTGTGTCCCCCTCCCATCATCTTCCTTCTTACTAATTAATTTTATTAAAACTCATTTACATTAGTCTTAGTTCATGCTAACAATATTCAAGACATTGTTCTGATTTGTCTTCAGTTAACAGAAAGACTGTATATTATCTTGGCTTTTGTTTTTCATGCTGCTTTTTACTGTGTCTGGAAGGTTGTCTTACTTTCTCTGACCTTTTCCTTCTCTGCCAGCATGACTTACCTTGTGCTATTTTTTTTCATGGCTCCATAGTGAATTTCATCACAGAAGATGCTGTATTGCAGCATTTCTGACTGTCCCATGGCTTGGGTTATGTTTTAGAGTTTCTGATATATGGACAGATGATTTGGCACTCCTATGCTCCAGTTTTCTCCACTGCCTGTGTTTTGGGGTACTGATTGTTTTGGTCTCTGCAACTTTGAGTGTATTACCACCAGAAGTGCTGAGAGCCTGCTCACTCCTGTTAAAGTTGTGTGGTGTAACTCCTACCAATGCATCCTCATGCTATGCTGTGGAAGCCTCTTCTTTGTGCATGCTCTGCCATGCCTCTTCTGAAGCTCTGAATTGTCGCAAAATGCCCATCTGCTTCAGTTAATGCAGTCATAACATTATAATTCAGGTTGGAAGGGACTTCCAGAAGTTATCTAGGCTAATTCCCTGCTCAAAACAGATGGGGTCATCTTCCATCATCTCTTGACCTGTCCCCTTCACCTGACCGTGGATGAATAATGCATATTCCCCTCAACGTGAAAGCAGTGCGAACAAAGTTCACACAGAGCCCCCCTCAGCATTTCAATTACAAGTGACAGTGGCACCTATTTTCTCTCTTCCCCCTTCTTCAGTGGAGAATCATGCATTCCCATTAAGGATTTCTTCAAAATTTCTACTTGATTAAGACTGGCAACCAAAAAGCTTACTTACCAGGTAAATAAAATCTGCTCAGTGTGCCACCAGTCAGTCACAGCATGCCAACATGGCTTTCTGTTCCATCATATGTTTCATTCCTGTCCCGTACTTCTGATGTGCCTCTCCTCCGATCCAAGCCATGATTTCTTGCCTATCCTCCTTATCTTGAAGGTAGCCCAGCCTCCTTGGGGCTGTATTTCTGGCAGACTTAACGTTGTGCACAAGAAGTTTTATAACTTCCTCAGCTATCCCCGGTGCTTCAGAGGTGTACTTTGGTACCACTATCTCAGGCTAAGAGACTTAAGAGCTTAGTGTTGCTTCCAATTACTTGATGGTTTTCAGAGGTTTTTTTGAGGCACTGCACAGAAGATGGCTTCTCTGTATAATCTTGCTTATATAATTTCTACCTGGCTGCACTGGAGCCATAGGGGACCAACTATTTATGATATACCTTTGACAGCCTGTGCTTTGCTAAAGTCTTTGTGGAGGAATGCCAGAAGCATTTGTTCTGGACTACTGTTAAAGTATTCCTCTTGCATGCAAAAGTTGCTTGCCCTTGGTAGTTAGGGGAGACTCATAGCTCTCAAATTCCCCTGTCCCTACTTCCTCTTGCTTCTTTCTGCATGAGCAAATCCAAGAGGCATTGTTTAAACTAATCAAATATACCTGAGGCTTTTCCCCAGCATACTTGTGAGCACTGGTGGTTCTGGGGCATGCCTTGAGGAGAGGGCGTTGGGCCCTGCCATATGCCGTGGAAAGTTTGGTGGGAATAGGCTGTTATGGTTTGAGGTTGGGGGGAATAAGCTACTAGATGTTCCACACAGGCATTTAGATGCACTGGGAACCTGAGGTGTAAGGTCCTCTGGTGCCCGTGTGGACCCTCTGCTGCGGAGTGAGCAAATGGGATTAGTCACATGTGCTGAAAATTGCTAGTGGTTAGGAGGACAGGTTGGCCAGCTCTCATCTGCTGTGTTATGCCCTGTGCATAACAGTGCATATGCCACTGAATAAATGGTGGAGTGTTAGTGGCTCGTGTGTATCAGCAAGTGTCAGGGCTTGTGTGGCTTTCTCAGGACAGTGGTGTTTCTCTTGTGTGGGTGTGCCCATGGGCCTTGCCTGGATCTTCTCCTCCCACTGTTGCCTGTTGCTCTGTTTTTGCAGGCAGAGGCTGTGAGACGAGTTGGGTGCTGTAATGGGATGGTGGTGAAGCTGGGGAGGTGGAAGGGACTGTGAGATGTGTGCTGCAGGGCGCACTCCTCAACGGAAAACACTGTGATAAACCTCCACATAATACAGGTGCTGTGGGAGCAGTGCTATCTGGGCTGGTGTTACAGGCTGCTTCTTAACACTGTGCCACCAAAACCAATCTGAAGTGTCAAATGTGACCAGGTTTAGAAGGAAGACTCAAATGCCTTCTCTGCTTGCCCATCTGACCTCCTGCCAGGCCATTTCTTAGCACAGCCTCAATAATAGGACCTGAATGAGATGACAGCTGAGACTTGACCAGTCTGAAACCTCTGAGATACAATACAATGTGGCTGCTTGATGATAGCACCCAGGAGGAGCCTTTTGAGCCAGAGTTCCTGGGGGGACAACTTGTATTTCTGTATGTGGTTAGGTTTCAGTGACACTGCTGAGCTGAGAAACGAATCAAAACATCTCCAGTCTCTCAGCTGCCTCTTGTTCTCTTCACAAAACATTCAGTCACCTTAACAGATAAGGCACAGCTTCCTGTTCACCATCATACAGGCAAAGCTGAAAAGACTTACGTGTATATGTTAGAAGAAATTCAATAATTCTTGATTATAGATGTTAATTCTATTAACTTGACCCTTTTGGTAGTCAAATTTGCTAAGTGCTACGTGTGTGTTTTTGATTTTTTTTGATTCCCACATGCATGACGTTCTATGGAGCTTTAGGACGACAGATGTGATAACTAGAAACAATGAGTTCGAAACTTCAGTTGCTTTAAAATAAAGAAAAAATACAAAAAGGAACAATGCATCCAGAGTCACATCTGTCTTCCTAAAGCTCTTTTTCTCAGATATTCCTCTAGATATTAGACAAAGAATCACAGTTTACCTCCCAAATAGGTATAATTGCCCAGCTATAAATATTTGTACAGTTACCAAAGAATTAGGATTGTGCTGTGGACCACTACGGTCAATATTTAGGATAAGGCCAAACCAGATTCTGGAGCCTTATTCTTTTATATGCAAGCACTGGCTTAAGTCTAAATATTGGTTTTGCATAAAAAGGTTTGTTATGTCATAAATACTTAAAGTGCTATCTAAATCTAGGCAACTTACTGTGTAGTACTAAGGAAGGACAACAACTGTACCGATTTCCACCCCCCCTTTTTTTTTATTGTTTTGTTCTCAAATGAAAATGTTTGCCTTTGTACCACTGCAGTCAAGGGAATGTAAAATACCGGAAGGTTTCATAAGCTTTCTCTTTGTGGAATTAATCAGTTTAACTTGTCTTCACATTTTGTTTAGCTATTCCTTGCAAACACTTTTAGCTAAAGACTGATAACAAGAATTGCTGTTTTTTCACTGGTAACTTTTCTTATCAAATTCCTCTTGAGTATTTGCTACTCTAAGTTTTAGGTGGAATGCAGTTTCTCTACAGATCTCGTTGCATGATTGCTTAGCATAATCAAACTATTGGCCAACAGGTGTTTTGTACTGAGGTGCAGCAGATGTTCTGGTGAGAGGGCAGAAAGTTGTAAAGAGCAAGCCATGTGTGGCAGTCCATGATGAAAAAAGGAAATCTCTTATATTTTATCATAATTGTCTAATATTCGCTTTTGTCTGTATAACTGTAGTTGCTATTGATTTTAAAAACCTGGAGATTGCTTTCTAAATGTTGGCGTTTGTTAATTGTTTATAAATAATTTTTTTCTTCCCTTTTCAGGAACTCGCAAAGTGAACCTCACATCCTGGCATCATGACAAGGGCCAGGCACACTTGTCAAATATGACCTTCAGCGATGGAAAACTAATTGCTAACCAAGATGGCTTTTACTACCTTTATGCCAACATTTGTTTTAGACATCATGAAACTTCAGGAAACCTGACTAAAAGAGGGCTTCAGCTGATGGTGTATATGACTAAGACAAACCTTAAAATAAGGCGCTCTGATGTGTTGATGAAGGGAGGAAGCACCAAATACTGGTCAGGGAATTCAGAATTTCATTTTTATTCTGTAAACGTAGGAGGGTTTTTTAAATTAAAGGCTGGTGAAATGATAAGTATCCAGGTATCAAACCCATTGCTACTGGATTCATCACAAGAAGCAACTTATTTTGGGGCGTTTAAAGTTAGGGATTTAGACTGAATCTTTTTGTTGTGTGCTGAAGATTGTTTGAGATTTTAGAGGTCCAGAAACAACTTGAAGACAGAACTGACAAGCTTTTGCAACCCAGTTGCATCTGCATAAGCCATACATCTCTAAACACACGTTTTTGCCCTGTGCTGGCTCCGGCAGGAATCTCACAAATGCAAAGAAGGGCAAAACGACATAGTTCACCTGATTCAGTCTCGTAGCAGTTTTACTTCATATGTCTCCACTGGCTTCAGTGGAGTCCACTCATAGTGGACTAGTCTCCACTTCAGTAGAGTCATTGTGACTTTTACATTGGTGTAGTTGAAATCAGAGCAATTAGTACTATTGAACTTCTGTTTCTAAGTTCTGCCCTGACTTTTTAACCTGTGCTACTCTTACTAGTTTTGGTGCAAACATAGGACAGGACAGATCTGGGCTCTCAGCTTGCCTTTAGGGCTCAGTTTTGCTTGGGGTTGAGCTTTCTGACCTTGAGATGGCAAAGATTATGAAAGCATGACTAATCTCGTTGCATTTGATGTGGCTTTTCACATGCTTAGTTAAGCCTGTTCTTGCTTTGCTGGATTAGGGTTGGAGAGCTCAGACCGTGGCAGAAATGAGTTGCAGAACACCTAAAACAGTTCAACTGAAGTATTTACCCGATTAAAAGGTTTATTCCAGGTAGAAGGGAGATGATCTGGCCTTGCAGTTCTAAAAGGTTAATTACAGGTAGTTTTTATTGTTGTTGCACAATTAATTGCAAATACAGATTGCCAAAATACGATGTGCCTTTAAAGAATCCCATTGTGCCAGAACCTGCAAAGACATTATTTAGACAAAAAGTATGTATTTTTATATTCTGTAATATCTAAAGTTATATTTCAGGTGTAATGTTTTGTGTAAAAAACCAAAATGTAAATTATATTGTCCTATAGTATTTGATACAAAATATTTAAAATCTCTTGCTGTTTGTATATTTAATGTTTTAAACTGTTTTTAATGTACAGACATGTTGAACTGGTGCACTTTTTAATCCCAATGGGAAAAACTGCAGCTAAAAGAGGTTGTTTGCAATTAGCAAATGTAATATATATCTTTGTTCTTTTTAACTTAATAGATTTCTGTTAAACTTGTCAGTATTATTGGGAGGGGGTGAAATCACACTGATGTCATAAGTAATTACACCAGAATGCTGGTCACTGGGTGCCTTTCAAATCTGGAGGGTAATTGACATTACAAAGCTGGCATTGCCTTAAAAAATATTAAAAATAAAACCCCAACCAAAACCCATAATAAGCCACAGAAGTGTATTAGGGGTATTCATAGTTACTGAACAGGCATATTTTCCTACAACAAAATCTGCAAGTTGTAAATTCCACAATTGAGTAATGACTTTTTTAGCTTAGTTTCTTGAAAAAGTGAAGCTTATGTCATTGCATTGCCTGTCCTTGTCTCCCATCCTAGCTTCTAGAACTGCACATTTCTGCCGGCTGTGGCAGATGAATGGCAGTGTTAAGAGATACTCTTACAGGTTTTATGAGAACAGGCAGCTGAGAACAACTCAGCTGTTATCCATTGCTTGTCAGTGGCTGGCCACTGTTCATGTTAGCCAACAAGTTAATAGGGGGAGACTCCTAGCTAGCTGCAACATGTGTTGTCGCTTGTATAGTTGCTTGGCCTGAAGAAAAAGGTGGAGGCAATCTGAGGGTGGGTGTAGGGGATGTAGGAGAGAGCTGCAAATACGACGGGTGATGTTTGGAACACATCTGGGCAGGGAAGAGCAACTTGTTGGGGCAGGGATGAGGGAGGTT
>NW_010399354.1:98379-103417 GCF_000710305.1 Buceros rhinoceros silvestris | reverse complement strand
ACCTGCTCTTTCGCATGGCAGGAATCACAGAAGGCAAAAGACTCAAATCTGTAGGAATTGAGGCTTCATACAAATCCTCAGGCTTTTTTTTTAAGGAATCAAGTTGAATTCAAGCAATTATTTTATACTGTATAATAAACATTTCTTTTTAATGTTAATATTGTTTTCTTACAAAATATATTTCTAAGAAAAAAATCAACTTTGTGATTTCTTTTTTTTCCTGTATCCCTGTATTTCTTGTGCAGCTTTAATCATTTTGTTCAAGTTTCTGAACATTGAGGCTAGGTGTGGTATAACTCAGGAAAACTGAGGCACAAGTTGACTATTTTGAGACAACTGCGATGAATTTTATGGAGTTTTCCCACTTTCAAGTAGGGTTACATCATCAAGAGTTGGAAATTTAACTGGAAATTGTTTTACACCATTTATGTTTTACACTAAACAGGTGTCAGTTCAAATGAGTGAAGAATCTGGGGCGTTACTTTGAAAACCTCAAGAGCTACATGGCACACCCCGTCATTTTTCCCGCTATAGACAGGCTGAGAGAGAAATGTCTACTATGTGTCTGTTCTAAGAGTTATGTCACCCTCTAAGGAGGTGGAAATGGGGGTTTGAATGATCCGAAAGTTGAGTTAGACTTAGCATTTAGTAGTTGACCTCAGTAAATGCTCTGCCTACGTACAGTATTATATGAAAGAGGGGAAACACCAGCACTAAATGTCATCTGAATGACAATGGGAATGAGCTGTGAGCGTGTGCTAGATAGTTCACAGCAGCTGTAGCATGTGGTGAGCTGCTGTGAAGGCATTTGTAGGTGGTTACCGACGCATCCTAAGCCATCCTAAGCAGAGGTTAGAAGAGGGCATTTCCGAGGCTCAGCGTAGTAGCGTATCTGTGCTCATTAGGAGTGCTTGTAGGCACCTAAATTTTACAATGCGATATAGAGCTTTACATTTCCTTTGTGTGATGGCTTTGGGGCCCAAATTATTTGGGGGTTTTGTTTATTTGGCTTTTTGAGTTTTTTTGCCTCAGTGTCCTCTGGATGCAAATTTTCCAGCTATGTGATGAACTAAGGGGAAGGGATGTGGTAAGGGGCTGTATAGGCTGCCCTGGGGTTGTAATTAGGAACCATGCTCTGGCAAATCTCTCTGCAAGCAAAGAAAGCAAAGAGGAGGCCCTAGTCTGCCTGTCCTGCCCTGCCCTGGACCTTGTCCCTTCTTACTCTTATATGCAGGAAACAGGAAGCTCCACACAGAGCTGTTGATACAGTCTGATTTTGCTCTTTGTACCAGAGCAGCCATGGATTGAAAAGCTTCAGCAGTGTCATTTGAGGCAGACGGGAATGTGTGCTAAGATGATGAAGTAAAACTACCTGCTCGAGCACTGACCTGCTGCAAAACAGGTCTCCCCCAGAAGCATCCTCCTTTTCTGCCCACTTCATTTATTTGATTGCTTCATTGGGGGACAATTAATGAAAAGAGTAGACTAATCAATTGATGAAGAGAGTTACTTTCCTTGACAAGAAGGTAATGCTTTCTTGGCTAAGAAAGGTGCATATGACTCTTATTTTATAATCTTCAAAAGATAATTACAGTCTGTGGGTAGAGGATGATTATTTCCTGAAATTTAAAGCTAAAAAATCTTAATTGGAAATTAGAATTCAATGTATTCACATGCACGCAAACATCTGTATATTCTTACTGTGCTCTTGTGAGAAAAGTACATTTTCATACATGGGGTTACAATTGCATATTTTGGCACCTGGGTACTCCTCCTTCCCAAGCTCCTTCCAGCCAGTGTGTGTTTCTTTTTCTGTCTCTCCCACTTCCTTTTCTCTGGCTCAGTCCAGCTGCCAGTGTCTCCCGCTCACCCTGCTCTCAGTGACTTAGAGCTCTCTTTCATAGTGGTAGCAACATTCGTGGGTCAGATCTAGGCCTATGCCCCCTTATTTGGTCTGCTATCAGGTGGCTTTGCTGTGTCTTTGGATGGAAAATGGCAAGGATTATATTTGTCAAAAAGATTTTTGAAGCGTTGATGCCAGGGCTGAGCCAAATAGGAATGATGATAAGTTGTTGAGGGATAAGGAGCCAGCACATCGGGCACATGCAGCAGTCCACACTGCCCTTTGGTTTGATGTACCGAACAAGGGCTCCGAACAATTACTGCATGCTTAAACTTTTTCTCTTACAAAATTGGTCTCCATCAAAACTTCACAAACAGGACCAGACTCAGCATTTTTCTAGTGGTGATTTAAGAAAACACTCACCTAAACCAAAAAGTGTTCCTGATATGCAGGCAATTTCTTGTTCTTTCTCCCCCTCTGTACTGGTGTCTTGTCCAGTATTTCCTGGTTGCTGGTATTTGAGATCACAACCCATGGACTTTGCCAGCTGTTTTGTTTTTTAACTCTTTGGAGTCTGACACTGCATATCCCACCCCTTTGCATAATGTTGCCATTTGTGACTAGCTCCAAAGCAAAGGCTGGTCATGAAAAGCCGAGAAACTTGTGTCAGCTTGAGGTTGTTTAAATCAGACTTCACAAATTTCTAGGCAACTTCAGATGTTTCTTTTTTCTGTTTGGTGTTTTGGTTTTTTTTTTTTTTAGCCAAGTCTGAATGTGCTGGGTTTTCCAGCTGGGTTTCCAAGGAAGTATTTATGCTGGGGCAGGGGGCTGCATGTTGGTAGGTGGGATGGGGGTGTGGGGCGGGGGGGGGAGGTGAGGTGCTGGGTATCTTTGATTTACTGCTATCTGTTTACAATCCATTTTATGAAGTTTGGGGAAGGAATATTTTCCTGCCATTTGTTCAGCGTTTGAGCCGTGAGCTCTCTAGCACCTGCCCTCCTGTATGAGACATTGCTTTTCCCCAGACTGCACATCACCAAGCTCCAATCAATTTATGTTTGGCTATTACAGAAGACAAGCAGGAACCCCAATTGTTTTCAGCTCCGTACACGCTGCAAGTCACAAAATGATAGATTCATTTTACTGACCATCTGGTTCTTGATTCATTCACTGCGTGAGAGATCCTTGGTTGTGCTTTAAGCAGGGGGTGCCAGAATCCTTCTTTGACTGTCGAGCTTTCATGTTAGGTGCTGTCCTTGTCTTCATAACCATGGTGTAGCAGCTGCCTCATCCTGTAGGTCCTCAGTTCCCTCAGTCCCTAAGTCTGTACTACTGGGTGAGTAGGGCTGCCTGGTGGGTGGTTTTGGGGACCGCGAATCTGTGAAGGGAAGATTCGCAAACAGGATCTCCTTGCTCTGTCCCCTTCCCAGCAGGTCACAGATTTTGGAGCACTGAAACACGATCACGTGAAAGATAACTGTTTGGGAAGTTCAGATACCCTCTTGTATACAATGTTTTTATCTCATGTCCCACCAGTTTGAAGGATTTTAACCTACTTTTCACTATTAATTGGGCTGACTGCATGAAATGCTTGGAATGATTTTTTCCTTTCTGTGTCACGTAAAACCACCAAAGACCAGAATTGCAGCTTTCTGTGAACACAGATAAAATCAGTTCATGTGAATGCATAGACTGGAGCAGACCTTCATTGCTAGTTTATTGTTGGCCTCTAGCAGGTTCATGTGCCCGCTCTGACCCCAGTGTGGGTTCTTCACCCTGCTGGCATCCTGGGCAAATGACATAACCTGTACATACTTATGCTGCCATCTGGGAACTAATAACTAATGACACTGCTTTAGTTAGCAACCATTTGCAGATTTTCTACTCTTCTGTATAAACAAATCCCAAATGCAAATGCTTTCTGTCTGAGTTTGACCAGCTCCCTCATTACCAGCATTTTGCAATGTTGGTGTCACTAAATAGTTTTTCTGCAGTACAGTATCACTGCAGTAACACAGCTTAAACAAAACAAGATCCATCTGGTTTAATGTTTTATCACTCATCATGGCTCCAGATCTTTGCTCTGGAAAAACAACTGCAGTTCTGGAAATGGATAGTTAGGTTATTTCTGTCCTGCTAACTGGAAGAGGGCTGGAGTTCCGAGGCACTGAGTGGCATAGAGCCTTGCAGGGTAAGCCAGCCTCCCTCTCAGGCAGAAGATCCTACCAAGTTGCAACCCACTAAGTTGTGTTTTTATCATATGAAACTGAGCGTATGTGCCGCATGCCCTGGAGCTCGACAGAAAGAGCTTATCCAAGAAGATCAAAACAGAGCCAGCAAGAGAGCTAAAATAAACTCACGTAGACAACAAAAGTCCAGGCCTGAGCTTCTGCTTTTTTCTTCTTTGATCTATCATTGTCGATACAGAGTAGTAAAACAGAAGATAAGCTGGCAGTACAAAACTTTTGCTTATTATTTCCTGAAGGCAGCTGTTGATTTTACCATCTATTGTCACCTGTAAATGTACAGTTGAATTACTACTTATGTGAACCTGCATTTTCTCTCAAATCTATCAGTCCTACTGTACTACTGTAAATAAGAAGAGACAATTTCATTTAAAACTCATTAGGCTTATTCTAAATCTAAAAAGTAATAGTATAAATTATTATCAAGTGTGTTAGACTGCTGTCCAGCATTCTGCTGCCTGGAGATCAGTAGCACTAATTAGTAGTACTTTATCCTGTCTCTGCTTTGTTATCTGTCTGTTTTTCTTTCTTTCAATTTGGCTGAAAATTACGCAAAAAAAATTTCTTTTAAATTTTTTTTTTTTTTTTTTTTTTTTTTTTTTTTTTTTTTGTTCCACAAAGATAAGCCAAATAGCAATGCTCCCATGATTTATTCGAAAACATCCAAACAAATTTCCTCAAGTTTGCTCTTGTTCTCTGGTCTGTGCCATCTGTACACTTGCAGAATTTTGCTGATGTGTGAAATTGCGAAACAAAGCAGCTCACATAAAAAAGATAATTGAGAACTCTATTGGCCCAGCTGTGCTGTGAGACTTGCTGAATGTGAAAATTTCCCCCTAAATACGTAAATTGCTTGTTACAATTCATTCAGTTTTATTAATCTTGGTTAATATTATACTTGTAAGAAGGGCTTAGCTTCTCACTTTGAAATCAGTGGATGTTTTCCTGC
>NW_010399354.1:75252-98270 GCF_000710305.1 Buceros rhinoceros silvestris | reverse complement strand
CTGACATCAATAAGATTAGTGCTATAAATAGTTTTATATGAGACAGTTTCTTTTTAAGCCTTTTTTAGGAGGTGGCTATTTTAGAGCACACTGGTATTTGTAACTTTGTACAGTATAAACTGCTTTAAAACAGCAACAATGCAAGTAGTGTCTCTCTGGCATAAGAACCATTTGTTTTATCTATTTTAGGTATAACATATATATAGTCTACATGTAACTGAGAATAATGTAGCTCTGGCAATAATATTTGCTCGTTGATGATGTATCTTATCTTTGCATCTCTTCTGAAATCTGCCGTGAAGGAAGATTACAGCTTTTTTTTTGGCATTTCTGTGCCCGTGTTAAATGGATGATACCAAATGACTTTGGCAGCAACATCAGCAACAAATGAATGCTGTCTTTGCTCACCAAATGTCCAGAATGACCCATCTTTTGTCACCAGCCCAGCCAGGAACAGGCTAGAAACAGGAACAAGGGCTCATAGTTCTTCTGTTGTAACTCTTGAGGCCATAATTTAGTGAGGGAGAAGAGACAATGGCACAGCTGACTTGCCAGAGACTTCCACACTGCCTTATCAAACGTGCTTGTCCAATGTGTGTAAAATATGTCCCAAGGAGAAATTCTGCCTTAGTGGTAGGGAGGCTTTTAAAATTTATCACTATCATTATTGTTATTATTATTTCTGTTGGTTTTGTCCAGGAATCAATGAAACTGAAAGGCAAACAGCAAAGGAGGCTCCAGTCAGCATCCACTGTCCTCAGCTTGTGAGCCAAATGCCCTGGAGCACAGATGGCCTTTATGACCATTATGGGCTGGAGACTCATTCAATGAAAAGTAATTTAAGTCCTTACAGAAAAGAAAAGTATACGAATGTGGGTTTGCTCCCAACACGAGACAGTCTGAATCAACAATGGGAACGGGCCGGTTACCAAAGAGTCTGCTGGAGCAAGTTCCTGCTGCCAGGGCAGGATCTCCTCTCCCTCTTGACCATTAGAGGGAGGAAAAAATAACAGACTATAAGAGCCACTAAAATAAGGACCAACACCAAGAATGTACCATGGGTTTAATACCAGCTCCTCCTCTAGAAGTAATTATAGCTGATGTTGCCCAATGGTTACCGATGAACTATCTTTCATCACAGACTTTTATTTGGAGTCAGTAGTTTGGGTTCAACATCAAGACCAGCACACGCCAGTCGGCTTCGCATGGAGAGTAAAATAGGACTGAAGGTGACAGGGAGCATCGTGCTCCTTCAGCTATGAAAACAGGCAGCTGAGTTTGGGCTAGACCAAACCCCTTCCTGCATGTTTGTTTCACATTATATAACCTTTACCCAAAAGTTCACCACAGCGCTAATTTTAAGGCGAGAAAAGGCCAGGCTAAACGAAATACTGGTATTTCTCATATTATCAACTCCTGTGTACTCGGAAATGTGGTACTTGCTAAAAATGTATCGGTAAACTCAGATGTTTTCTTTGAATTTCTTGATGTGACCTAGATTTAGGTGGTGCAAATAACCCTTGCCATACCATGCTCACCTAACCCATTCCTACTTATGTGCAAAGGAGATGACATATAACCACCACCACGACGCACCCATACTCTTGTTTTTAGGGCATTTATTTTTTGTTAAGATGAAAATTAATAACTCAGTATATGCCTCTGAAGGCCCAAGATCTGCATTGCTCCCAAATTTGAGTGCTGCACCTTTTGGTGTTTCTTCTGCTATGGAAGAGAGCCGTTTGTTAGGTGACTGGCTTGTTGCTTCAAAGTCATTCATGTGATGGATGTGACGGGTGTGACGGGTGTGATCATGCATAGCTTTCCACATAGAGGAACCTCCATTTTAATTACAGTAGTGCTTCTTTGGCTAATCAATACAAACTTTTCTTTCTGTTGTTATTTCTCTTGCTCATCTCTTTGGATGTAATAATGAAGAGTGGTCTCAGTTATTTCCAGCGTTTAAGGCAGAACCTTATCTAACGCGGTGAGAAGTTTGGGAAAGCAGTAGAAGACCACATGGATATCTCTGCAAATGATAGTTACTACAGGACACACTCACGAAGGTTTCGATGCTTTTGCTAGAGCTGTGATGTACTCTGCTGGAATCAAACCATTTAAGAGGAAAACAGCTTCCAGACATCCCGCCATACCATTTCTGTGTAGAGGGACCTGCTGTCACCAATAGTCTTTGCTTTTAAGGATGCAAATCTTTATGATTTTGCACATGATCAGAACTGCCCCCATCTGAGCAACTCCTGCCTAAACCAGGTAGAGATGTAGAGAGAAAGTACACCGGTGATCTCTGCCCCAGAGGAAATAACTCCACTGCTGTACTAAGATAACATGAAGGCCATGAATAAGTCCAGTGTCTTTAAAACATATTGTATTTACTCGATGTTTAGAGGTGCTTGAACACTCAGATATGATATAGGAAGACCAGACAAGCAAGGAGCATTTTCCTCCGTAACTGCATACTTTTTTGTGTGAGAAGGGAAAAAATGGCAGCTGTGCTCTGCCCGTGCTCCTCTGTGTTTCTCCCTTGTCAGCATCGCCAGCCGTTCAACGTGCCTGAGCTTCTCAACCACTGGGCACCACTGGGCGAACCATCATGACTTCAGTGGTGAAGCAGTCTTTAAATGTGGCCTTCAGGTGACCATCCTTTGCAGGGGTTTCCGGAAGAGCCCCCAGGCCTTTTTTGATCATTGCGTGCAGCAAAGTATTTTGAGGACTTGAATCTAGGAGATCAAATACCTCTAAAGGTTTTTTTGTCATGAGCTTTCTGAATTAGGCAATGCTGTTAATTTTTCAGGGGCCAGATAAAAAGGAGCAATGGTTCAAGGTGACAGTCCAGCTCTTTTCATGAAGAGAAGATTTCCAAATTTTACAATTCTGAGCTGAGCACAATGGGTGCAGGGTACCTGTAAAACTAGGTCACATCTTCAAGCTGTAACTTAAACTAGGTCATACTTTCTGACTACTGCAGAGGGGGAGTATGAGTTTCAAAAGCTTGTAAATTATCATTTCCTGGAAAAGACCCAACATGATTAAGTGTTATCCAAAAAAATCAACCAAGCCGGCTTGACACATAAAAGGAAGTTCATAAAACATCACTTTATCTTCCTCCTCTTCATGAAAATGGAGATGTATTTCCCTTTCAAAATTGGTGCTGCAAACATTGATGCTGCTTGTGGTTTAACCTGCTACTGAGTCATTTAAAGATCTGAGAGCAGGAACATTCAACACAGACTTTTCTGGGTCCACTCCTATAAAGTGCATAAGTAGAGTGGGAGGTTTGCTCTGCCAAGCTTGAAAGTCACTTGTATTTGCAAGGGTCAGAGAAGAAATTTAGAATTTCTCTTTCTAAAGATCTCAACAAATCATTTCAACATTGATAATTCTCACAATACCATGCCAAGTAGGTAGCTTTTGGAAATTACACATCAAAAAAGCAAATACTTGGTTTGTTCTTTAGACTCACTAATTGGAAAACTAACCCCAGATGCCCACCACGTCCATGGAATCAATTGACCAAAACTAACTCTTCTGACAATTTGACATCCCTCTGCTGATTCCTGCAAGCATTGATTTCTGTGCAGGAAAAGGCTGGTGTCTGCAGATTCTTCTTTACATTCCCATTGTGTCCTAACTTGGTGTCATAGCGAACGATAACAGGGACATTGTTTGGGATCATAAATAATGTGCGTGGCTAAAAGTATCTGAATACAGAATAACAACATCAATGAATAAACTGCCTGAGATTTTTGAAGCTGCACTCAAGGGTCTACATACTAATTTTGTTGAAAGCTGAGCACTGAAATTCCTTCACTGGCTCAGAAAAACCCAGACTAAGATTTTCTCCTCTGAACCTTCCTGTCTGCTGTGTGGAAAGCGAAGTGCCCAGACTGTCTGTAAGGGAGGATGAGCAATGCTGGAATGGCTGTGGGGAGAGATAAAACAGGGCCACATTTTCCTTTCCCTTTGGCCCCAGGCTGGTGGGAGGAGAACCCCCTTGGCTCTAAATCCTCTCTGACTTTCATGGCAACACACATCTTGCCTCCACTCAGAGGCCTGGGGAAACCCTGCGGCCAGCAGGCTTGAGAAATCACACCAGGGAATTTTGCTGCCTTAATTTTCACTCCCTGTGCTGACAATCTGCTTGCTCACACCCTGCTCCTCGTGGTATCTTTGCTGCCCCATTGCTTCACCTCTACTTAGCTTCGGTCCTTCTCTTCTCCATACCCCATCCCTCTCCCTCACTCTTTCTTAGCTGCCTGTCCCTCAGCAGCCCCTTTCCCACTCTGAGAAGTCCTGCATCCATTTGGCACTGATACAGTCTGTGCTGCAATGACTTGTTTTGCAGCTGCTGTGAGTCCTACCTGCCCACAGCAATCCCCATTTTGGGGACAGACTTTAAGGACAGAGACTGCTTCCTTGTGTCTGTGCATTCCCTAGTCTGTTGGGGTCCTTGGTTAATCCTTAGGCATTGTTGTAATAAATGTGCTTAAAGCTAAGCTCTGTTTTACATGGGGCTGAAACTACTTGCCCCAGTGAGTCAGTAGATGAGTCAAGTGGGGGGTTTTAGATTCCTCTGTCTATGCACTGGAAAGCTCTCCCTCTTTGCAGCACAGACAGGACAGCACACATCCCTCTAGAGGAGATGGGGGTACTCTTCCTCTCCTCTCTCAGCATTAGTGCACTAACTTAGATGACTAAGAAAGAACATGTGTACTCCCAGGGTCCCTCTATCTCCTGTGGTTAGGGAAGTGTTACCCCCACTCCTCCAGTTCCTGTCCCTGGGAAGACCCTGCCTCCTCCTGTTGTTTTGCGTCCAAAATCTAAATACCTCCAAGATCCAAGCAGACCCCTATTTCCTATCAATCTCCTCCTCACCCCAAAACACATGAAATTCCCCAAATGTAATGTGCCATAAAGGGCCCAGATTTAGGGACCTTCTTTAGCATAGTGTGTTGGCAGCTGCTTCTTAGCAAGCAAGGGGTAGATATTGAGATATTTGCAGTGTCTGATTTGGCCTCAGTTGCAGAACAAATGGAAGTATCTGCATTAACGAGGACCTATTCTGCTTATCATACTCAGAGCCAGTATCCACAGCACAGAAATTGCACCAGAAATCAGTCACTGGCAGACTGGAGTCGTATAACACAGCAAGGTGGCTGCACTACCTAGAATTTCCTCTTCATTTGAAATACACAATAAGAATCTGAAGCAGGAAATGGGTTATCTGGTAAAATTTCAAAGGATGCTGTTATCTGGTATAACCTCAGCACATGCCTTCCAGTCCTTGAAATCAGCTCAATTGTGATAAGCTGTTACTCATTTTAATTCTCCTAGTAAAGGTATAGACATGCACAGTCTGCTCTGCTTTATTTTATCTGTGGGTTATTTCTCCAAAATGCCACTTTCAGCTTTCATCTAGGAGCTGGAATTCACAGGTGTCAATGTAAATTAGGCGGTAGGATTATGATGAAATACACATATATACATGTATGTGTTTGCGTATTTTCTAGATTTATGCTCACAAATGAAAATACTCTCTTCTGAAATGAGTGTTCATTTTGTTTCCCTGGAACCACAGCAGCATGAATGGCCCCAAGAGAGTGCTTGTGCTATCTGATAAAACACATTCCTCAATAAATGTTTAAATATTATAGATATCAGAGAAACACTGGCACTGACTAGGTAAAATGGACTGCCATCAGTAGGGCAGAATGGTCCATGGCCTTTCACATGCCAGTCCTGTGAGGATTAGGTTTCTGCGGCAATTTTTAAATCTCATGTTAAGGCATAAACAAGACAAGAAGATTTAAGAAGAAGTGTCGTACCTGAAGAGGTAAATAGACCTCGGGCTGTACCTCTACAAGGAGGTGAATTTTAACACAAATCTGAGTAAAGAGCATTATACGATGCCAATCTATTATTGAAGCCACCTCAGCTTCTGCAGTCCAAACGAGACCTATATCCAGGCTCTTCAGTCAGTGAAAACAGCTGATGCCCTAAAAGGGGACCAAATCTGCTGTAAAAGAGGGGGAAAAGGTGGAAAAAAGAGGGGGAAAGGGTGGAAAAAAAGAGGGGGAAAGGGTGGAAAAAAGAGGGGGAAAGGGTGGGAAAGGTGGCAGGATGCTCTTTCTGAAGATGTCCATCTCACTGGCTCATGGAGGCTCATATACCAAATTTTTAGACACTTTCAGGAGACTCCCCTATCCCACCAGAGGGATATCCAGATAGACCTGTTTGTTCTTGGTGACTACAGCTTTCAGTGTCACTGCCAAATTCCACACTTCTGGAGCCACCCCGCAGAAGATTTCCAGCACAGACAAACTGTTGCCTGAGCAGGGTGAAAAGTTGCTGAGAGTAGGGGAAAACAGGCTACCGTTTAGCTCCCCAGAATACAAGAGCCTGGAGAGAGAGATCTCCACTGCCAGTGGCAAAAGGAGTAAAGAGGGTTCAGAAGATGCTGTAAGACATCCTTGGTCAGGCAATAGCATATGTCTTGGAGTGATCTACCACAAGGACCTGGCCTGTGCCAAAGGGTATGGCTGTGCTGCTAAATGAAAGAGAAAAAGGAAGCAAGTTTGAGCACAGGCTCCCTCATTTTGTATGCTGCATAGCTGTGGCTCTGTTTTGTGCTGCTGCAGCTACTACCTTGCACCAAACAGCCCTGCTCTGCACAGAGCATAGCTCTCTGCAGGATGGCCGGGAGCCCACCTGTGGGTTTGGCCTCAGACTTGTCCCCGGGCCTCTTTTCCATAGCAGTGGAGATGTGGCTTGAAGGACTCGGCAGAAGAAACTTGTGGTCATTCTGGCATGGAAACTGGTGGTTCCTTAGAAGGAAAGCCTTTGCATCAAAAAAAAAAAAAAAACCCACCAACAAAATGTATGAAGCAGAGGTGAAAATTGCAAAAGGGATGTCAAGAATCAAAGCAACCTCAGGGGGAAGGTTTCTGGTTGCTCACCTGAAGGGTCTTGGTAGTGGGTGCCAGGTGAAATCGGCTGGTAGTTTCCACAGGGCTTGGGTGTATGAGGAGGAAGGGCTTGGTCCTCACAGCTCCAGCAGCTGCATCTGGGGATGCCCACCTTCCCCTCCCACCCTGCTGGGTGGAGATGTGTTGAGCAGGAGCCAGAAACGCAGAGGGTTGAGGAACTCTGCCTTCCCTGCTGGATAGTCATAAATGAGGAAGACGAGCAGACTGAAACCCAAAGAGGATGAATGTGGCCATTAGCTTCCCCTTTGGCAGGCTTTGATTGATTTGACTTTTTGCCACCACAAAACACAGCTGAAAGAGCTTCCAAGTCAGCAGCTGGGCTGCTATTTGCTCCATTTGCCTGACAGAAAAGCAAAACATTTTTGAGCAAAATTGAAAATTTTCTCATGGAAAATTGCCTTTTTGTGAGATCAGTGTTATTTTCCCACTAAAATAATTCCAGCTATCTCTGTGTACGTGGTGCAAGGCTGACAAACCATGAAGCAACAACTCTGTGTGGGATGAATCTCTCAAGGGTGTAGAAGTCCAGAGAGTCATGACCACCCAAGCTGTTTCACTCCTTTTTGCCTTTCACACCAGTTTCAACCACGCTTCCCTCTGGCTTGCTCTGGCAATGTCTTTATACTCTTTCCTGACAGGCAGCCTCCACTTCTCCCTTCCCGATATATCTTTTCGGCATTTGAGTTCACTCGGTATTTCTCTGTTCAACCAGGCTGGCCTCTTGCTTTATCAATGCCATGGGCTCTGTCTTGCAAATTGGGATGGATTATTCTTGTGCAATGAGGCGGTTGCTCAGCCACCTCTCCTGAGCTTTTTGAACAGCTTCCTATGGGACCCTGCCTACTACTGCCCTGAAAAAAAAGAACTCCACCCTCATGAAAATCATAATAGTTTTTACACTAGTTGCCATCCTCACTTCCCTCAGGATCTTAGGCTCTGCCATCTTACGGTCCCTACAGCCAAGGCTGCTAACGGCTGGCACGTCCTTGATGAGTCTTTCATTATCTGTGAGCATCTGAAGTGGCTGAACATCTCCCTATCCAGTCCAGTACCTCTGTAAATAATTGCCCTCCACACATCCCCAAAATCTCCTGGCTTGCCTGAGCCCCACATGCTGCTCTTCTAGCAGATGCTGGAGTGGGTAAACCTCCACCAAGAGAACCAGGGCCTGAGATCAGGAGACTTCATCCAGTTGTTTAAAGAAGGAATTATGCACTCCCTCTTCTACAGATTCCTCTTCTACAGGTATCTGTAGCCCATTGTGGCATCCCCTCTTGCTGATCCTGCATCTTCAACGTAACAACGATACAAACAAGATCATCCTGAAAATTTATCTGACGCATAGAGTGTCAGACAATGTCTTCTTATCGCCACAACGTAACTGGATATAGTGTTTAGTATTACTGTGTTTAGTGTTAAAGTGTTTAGTATTGAGGACCAATTCAAATAAAAGTTCCTGCACACAGAAACAGTGCATGCAAGACAGTGAAGAGTATGCAGGTGAAAAAGATGATGATTTATTCTTGAGCGTACACTTCAGTACTAATGAGATTTTGATTCCATTGACTACAACCTCAAGCCAGGTTGGCAAACACACAAAATCTGAATTTAATCAAGCCTTTCTCTGTTTGCAAAGCAGTAAACGATATGCTTGCTAAGCAGAGTAGGCGTATCTGTATGCTAATCTCGCTGCAATGTGTGGTGTGTGCCATGCACAACTGGGCTGTGGCTACTGCTGCCAAACTCCTCTGAGTATTTGAACGGAGCATATCAATTTACAGAAACAAAGAGAGGGCATCAGACTTCAATCTTCTCTGTATTCTTGGGAAAATATTAACAAATTCAGCATCTGGGGCTGTTAAGAATTAAAATCCAGAGCAGAACACTATTTGCTGGGGAAAGCTAATCTGAAGAGAGAAGCATCACCTAGGTCACAGCTCAGGTAAAGAATTGCAGTGGGAAACTGGAGATGTCAGAATTCAGCGGGTTAGTTTTGGACCCCTGTGCAAGGCATGGCTCTTTATAGTCTGATTGCCCTTTCCCCAAAGTATCACTTTCTGCGTAGGCCTTCCTGAGAGAGATGGTAAGGAATTGTATCTTCATCTGGGAATGTAATGGAGCGCACCTACCTTTCCACCACAGAGCTGTGCATGGAAAAGAAAGGAGAGAGAGAGCACGGAGCCAGGAGATGAATAGAAACAAGTCTGTCAGAGAAAACTGAGTGTTGTAAAGCTGAGCCTCAGAGGCAGCCAACTCCCACTGATTTCCCAAGATTTAGGAACCTAAACGTCTTCAAAAATCTGTGACCCAGAAGAAGTTATTTTGTTTTCCCCTGCATCTTGAGCTCAGGCTTTATTTGTGTGCATTTGCCTGTATGTATTTCTGCAATTCCTAACTGCAACACTTACTCTTTCGAGGGTCAAGACTTCTTCTGTCTTTGAATATTCTGCTTTACCGTCCACACTTACTCCAGCAGAGCTGGGAGCGGGACTCCAGTGCATGCCAGTGCCTCCACAGCACCGTGGGATTTAGTGCTGTGTCTCCAGGCAGTGAGGTCAGGGAAGTATCTGCCAGGGCTTTACCTTCTGGTCTTTGTAGAGTATTCAATTCACGCAGAATCACCGAATATTAAGTCTTTAAGAGGTCACGTTATTCAGGACTGAACACACAGCCTTGATCAAAGATGTAGACACTACCCAAATATTATTTTGCATTTATGGGGGAGCAGACTGGCCAATGTCAACCTTATGTAGTCCCTTCTTGGCCAGGGTGCTCTTGGATGTTTCAAGAACTGCTTAATCCCTTGTTATGGTCCTGGAGGTTGATTGCTTGCTTGCCACCAGCCACGATGCTGACCACCACAATGGTGATCAGTGCTGCAATGCACATATCGCTGGTAAGCGCAGCACTTTTCTAACATCCTAACATTTCTAACATTAGCCCATCATCTTGTAAAAGCTCTTTCTATGAGTGTCTTTTCAGCAAAGTGTGGTTGAATATCCACTCATCTTTCAAGGTAGGATCAGATTCTCAGAGGATTTTTGAGTACCCAGCTCCTATTCAAATGAACATGGAACATATAAATACACAAACATGAAAACGTGCTTGCCTTTGGAGTTATTTGTACAGGTTCTTCCTAACTAGTGGAATTTGTTGCAACATCCACAAAGTGTTAAGTCAGTGCCTGGGTCACAGGGATGATGGTGTTTGTCGTTTGGGAGACTCATTTTGATGGGGTTGGAGCTTATCTAAGGCCCAGCTTCTGCTTGTAGTTGCAGTGGGTTGTAATAGTCAAGCCCCGCAGTGGAGGAAGTTCAGGTCACAGTGGGAAAGCGTGTATCAGTCAGGCGGACAATTACCCACACAACTTTTATTGGCAAACCTATCCCGGAGGTTAACAGTCTGATATAGCATATGATCCATTTGGACTTCATGTTGGTAAAATATGAAGCTGTTCTTCCCCCATACAGAAGTGAATATACTGAATCTGCACTTTACTTTCATGTTCCTTGTATTTCAATACACAAAAATTTTCAAGAAACACTCAGTCATCCATCTGCTTCTTCACAGGACTTGCACCCATCAGAGACGTGCTATGGGCAGCCTCAGGAAGAGGCGTCGCTCTGGACCCCCACACTGCAGGGGCCTGGGTGGAGACTTTTGAGGTCAGAGTCTCTATCACTACCTCTCAAGGGACAGTAAAGCTAATATCCTAAAGACACCTACCACACAGATAAACACGTATGTGCATTCCTGTATAACATGCATACATCACAGTATCTGGAATTTAATAAATGTGGAGTTTAAGTGGTGCCCAAAAGATGGCACTGTTTATTTGTGCTTTTTTCGTTCTTAATTGTGAGCCCTCTTCTAGGGTGGCACATGAGCTGACAAAATTAAAACAGGACTTACATGCTCTATAGAGAAAAGCAGTACGAATTAAACCATTGCTGCAGCATTCCTGTAACCTTTAACACGCAATATTTTAATGGAAATGGGAATATTGATGCTGCCTATATTATAACTACAACATAGTTGCCTTTTTATTTCCATGTAGTATTTTCACTGTAGATGTTTCAACCTCACACGTTTTGTTTAATGCCTGGTGATTGGAGAATCTGCTTCAGTTATTTAAAAGGAGGAAAAAAAATCACTGACAAGAGATGGATCAGAACCACAGTTCTGCCTTGAGGGTCCCTGCAAGTAAGCGTAAACATCTCTGCCTGTGCAGTAATCATTATCCGTACGTGCTGAAAAAACCCAACAAACGCCAAATAGCATGACAGCCAAATTACAATGAATCAATTGCCCACATTTCTGTTTGAACAGCCAGATCCCAAGCCCTGCCTTAACAGCTTGCTACAGCCACAGAACCAGAGAAAATGTGCAAATACAGTTTACCTTGCAGCAATGAATTTAATGAAAGGTTTGCTAGTAACCACAGCAAATGACAACATTAATCCCCATATCAGCTGTCAGGTTTCTCCAGGACTTTAAAATGAGAAGGTGTGCCGCACAAGCAATAATAAATAATAAATTACAACAACAATAATAATAACAACAAAACCAATAATTATGCCTTTTTTTATTAAATCAAAGCTCTTCGCAATCTCAACATAGGAATCACTTCACCTAGGACTGACATCCAGCCATTTCCAAGGTAACAGACTTCAGGTACTGGAATATCTGACACATGGCTATAGTGGTTTTGACTCCACATTTTTCACATCCAACTCTACATTATGCTACTCGTGGCTGACACATGTAACTGGAGGGTTACCCTGGGTACTACTGACTTCTCAGGCTCACCTCTGTGCCTGGGAAGATCATGGATCCTTCTAGAAACCATGCTAAGGCAAATGGGGGTTAGGGAGGTGATTTGAGACAGCCAGCATGGCTTCACCAAGGGAAAGTCCTGCCTGACCAACCTAATGGCCTTCTATGATTAAATGACTACATCAGTGGACAGGGGAAGAGCTCTGGATGTCATCTGTCTCCACTTCTGTAAAGCCTTTGACATGGTTCCACACAACATGCTTCGCTGTGAATTGGAGAGATATGGATTTGATGGATGGACTGTTCAGTGGATAACAAATTGGTTGGGTGGTCACATCCAGAGGGTAGTGGTCAATGGCTTGATGTCTAGATGCAGACCAATGACAAGTGGTGTCCCTTAGGGGTCCATAGTGGGACCAGTGCTGTTTAATATCTTCATCAATGACATAGCAGGATCCAGTGCACCATCAGCAAGTTTCCAGATGACACCATGCTGAGTGGTGCTGTGGTGCATGGCTGACAGATGGGATGCCAACCAAAGGCACCTGGACAAGCCCAAGAAGTGGGCCAATGTGAACCTCATGAGGTTCAACAAGGCCGAGTGCAAGGTCCTGCCTCTGGATTGGAGCAATCCTCAATATCAATACAGGCTGGGGGATGATGTGATTGAGAGCAGCCCTCTGGAGAAGGATGTGGGAGTACAGACGGACTGGACACAAGCCAACAATGTGAGCTCACAGCCCAGAAGGCCAAACGTATCCTGGGCTGCATCAAAAGAAGCATCACCAGCAGGGTGAGGGAGGTCAACCTCTGCTCTGGTGAGACCTCACCTGGAATACTGTGTCCTCAGCACAAGAAGGACATGAACCTGTTGAAGAGGGATGGCGCACCTCTGCTATGAGGACAGGCTGAGAGAGTTGGCATTGTTCAGCCTGGAGAAGAAAAGGCTCTGGGGAGACCTTACTGCAGCCTTCCAGTACCTAACGGGGGCTTATTAGAAAGATGGGGACAATCTTTTTAGCAAGACCTGTGCCAGGACAGGGCATAATGGTTTTAAACTAAAAGAGGGGAGATTTAGACTAAATATAAGGAAGGAATTTTTTATGATGAAGGTGGTGAAACACTGGCACAGGTTGCCCAGAGAGGTGGTAGATGCCTCGTTCCTGGAAACATTCAAGGTCAGGTTGGATGGGGCTCTGGGCAGCCTGATCTAGTTGACAATGTCTGTACTCAGTGCAAAGATGACCTTGAAGGTCCCTTCCAACACAAAATGTTCTATGATTCTACGATTCTAACTAGTGAGGGCCCGATGGGAATACAAACTCCATTGCCTCTATCTCTTGCCAGCGTCTCCCCTAGGCCTGATACATCTTGCACTGGTTATAGCTGGTCAATGAAAGCAAAAACAGAGAAAATCTGTGTTGCTGTTGGTCTCCAGGCTGCATAGTACCAGACCACGAGTCAGCTGATCACATAACTCTCAGACATAAAGCTTGAGACTTGACAGCTCTAAGTGGATAGAAGCTACAATTGCACAGACAACTTTCTTGTCCCTCACACCTGCACGGGGTTTCATCACTAGCAGTAACCTCCCTGTCCTTGACAATTTCTTCTTCATCTTTGTCCTTTTCTGCCCTCCTTCTGTCCATAATATTTCCTGCTTGTTTTCCCTCCTGACTTCCCTCTTGCTCAGTGCTACCTGAATGTGGATCTGCAAGAAGTGTGGTGACCTCAAGATGCTCAAGACTAAGATATTCTGCTGCTTAAAACCAGTCACGTCTGAAGGAATGTGTGAATACAGTGCTGGGTTGTGCCCTGATGATTGCTTCACAGGGATGAGCCTTGTTTTTCAACACGAGGTACCCATGAGGCTGTGCATGGAGAGGAAGAAGACAGAGAAGCCAACCAGCCAGGCAGGCAATAGAGACAGGTGACTTTTAGACCCCTCCTTGCTTCTGCATGTGTGTACTGGTTAGCAGCTCTGAGACAAGGGATTTGGGACTTCTGTTTGGCTGCCTAAGAGAGACTTGCTTCTGGGTCCGTTCTCAGCACGAAGAAGTTCAAAGCTGTCCTTTCTCAGAAAGCGTTCTGACCACCAGGCAAGAGGTTGGAGACAACCACTCTGCTGAAAAGCCTTTAAAAAAAAAGAAGATACGCTCCAGTCCCAGGCTTTTAGCTCTCATCCCCAGCGAACTGTGAAGTCTGCCAGGTCATAGCTCAGTGAGTCTCTAAACACTAGGTCCTAGATGCCTAGATGTTAGAAACCAGGACCTACCAGTCAGATGCTTCAGGCTTTTATTCCCAGGGTGCTTGTATTGGATGCATTTGGTTCTGAAAACCTCTTTTGTTTTGTTTATTTGTTTTAACGAGGTCTTTTTAAACCAAATATTTACTAGGCTGTCCCATATTGCTTAGACCTGTTGTTGGGGTGCCTTGCTTTTGCAAAGAACGGTTGTGGTCATGTTTATTTGTACTTTCGATTAAGTACATAGAGGATGCCTAAGGAGGTGAACTATGTCAGGATGTTCAGTTACTAACTGCCTATATTCATGGGTGCCAAAATTTGTGCTCACAATACTGACAGTTGTTTTTGAGAATTTTTTTCCACGTGGAGTTAAAGTAAAAAATTACCTATTCATTCTGCTCTATCTATTCTTCCTGTGTTTAGATGCTCATTTACTGCTCAGGAAAACTACGTTCTCTTTCTTAGAGTGGTAGGAGTGGGGATTTTTAGTTTCAATGACAGTTTCGAGAATCAGATGTGTAGTTGGAAATGATATCTTTTTTTTTTTCTCTATGCATCTTCGTTGCAATGATAAGGTATCAGAAATCAAAATTTAGCTGGCAATTTTGATGATGCTGCAAGAAGTAGATATAGCTTGCTGTTCAGCTATATTGGCTCTGCAGCGCTGAAAGCAGTAAACATTTGATTATGTCAGTAAACTGAGCTGATAGATCTTGGAAGACACATATGGGCAGATTTTCAAAGTAGTACACAGAGCTGGAGCTGCAAGATTCAGTACTAATGAGAAGTGAACGACAGTACTGAAAACTTCAGCCCCAGAGAGCAGATCTGCGCAGCAGTGTGGTGGCATTTTGAAATCATCCAAATCACTGCTATTTAAGGAGGTGTTTTTCTTGGAATAAATTTTTTAAGGGTTAGCGTAGCTAGGTTGTTGTGAGCTGGCTGCATACAGAGCAGTATGTGCAAAGATGGGGTGTGCTCTGGCACTGCTCCCCCCTCGATGACTGCAAGGGGGTAAGTCTCCCTTCCTCGTGGCAGTCTCCCCAAGGCAGACTGGGAGATGAGCATGGGGAAAATCTCTGGAGGCAGCTGATTTTGGAGCTACACACAGGCATGGGAAGGCTGGCTTGCTGCTGGTGGGTAGCAGCAGCAGAAAAACAAGAAGGGATGTCTGCCTCAGGAAATGCAACTCCTAGGAGCTGGTGTCTGCCTTTTCTGGCCCCTGCAGCAAGGCTTCCTCAGCTCTCTCAGCTGCTGCCTTCTCCTCTCTGAGGCTCCTCTCTTGTCACCCCATGGCCTGGAGCTGGAAGCAGGGCTCAAGCAGCAGTGGGGTGAGTGGGTGTCTTTGACCTTGCTGTTTCATGACAAGTGCCTCAATTCCTGTTTAAACACTCCCAACCAAGAAGCATTCTTGCTTGACAGGCTAAATTGTATTTAAACACAGATTCTCAGCTGGCCTCTTTTCCTCAGCCGACTTACAAAGGCACAGAGTGCAAATAGCTTGGTATATATTAATTGAATCTAAGTTAAAATCTTGTCAAAGGCATTGCCAAGCCCAAGAGGAGCATTGGTTTAGTATATAGACTGGACACAAGAGCATGACCAGCAGAGATGAATTTGAGGCAGGGCTGGTGTGTGGTTTGCCACATGTAGTCAATTTTGACTGGGCACTGCCTTCTTTTAGAGTATGTGCTTCAGTGACTCACCTTGAAAATCAGCTGTGGTCATAAACTGCTTTCTGATGAAATCCGTCTTTTTTTGGATTATCACCCCGTAGGGACATTTAAGGTGCCCTCTGTTAAATCTAAGCTTCACTTTCAGACAAGTTCTTCTATGTTTCTTTCTTTTAAGACTATCTTTGTTGATACCAGATACTGAAAGGATAGTTTTGTGCCATATCTATCCCCTCCAAGTAAACAGTGGTACTCAAAGGGCTGCTCAGCTCAAGCCAGATAGCACAACCGTTTCCTCCTGCAAGCACTCCCTGTCAGCGATGGGAAGAGCAAGGCATAAGACCTGCATCAAGACCTCCACCAATGTCCTAGTGGCTGTCTGGCAGTAAGAAGTTACAACACTCCCTCATCTGACCCCGTCCCTGTAGAGGAAATTAATCTTGTGAAAACGCATGCAATTTTCACACACGAGGGCATCAGACATCCAAAACTCGCTGCTAAATCTGGATTACAAAGAAAAAGGAAAAAGAAGGAAAAAAAAAGACATTAGACCATAATCTCTCTCTCTCTTTTCTATTTAACTAGTATTTAACACTTAAATCCTCCTGAGGCATTTTTTTTCCTTTTTACTATAATCCCTTAAGATAGTCTGCATTGTTTATAACCATTCTCTTTCCTTGCAGTTTGCGGTTCCCATTTAAGCTACTTTCTTTAACTTAATTACTTGGCTAACTTTAATCTGTCAGAAATCATAGACATGTGAGAGGGCAAGCCCTTGTGATGGGCTGATTCTTGCCAAAGAAAAGCTGCTCACAGCAGTCTATTTTGTTAAGATTTCTTCAGCAGTTGAGGCTTAAATGCCTGAAGTCAGGAAGCTTCTGGCATTTCCTTTGAGATATTACACCACAACAGAATAGAAGTCAGCATCGGTAAAATTTTCTCTGAAAATCTGCCAGATTGGTGTTTCGTATCTTCACTGCATTTACTGTTAGCAGGTAGTCCCAGCTGCTGGCCTGTGTGTCTCAGCTCCTAGGCCTGAGAGCAATTCCCACCTCCATTAAGATCTCACATGTCTGTGTTACATCGTCCCTTGGCTGAATCGTTGAGGTGACAAATTACTCCAGGAAGGAACAGATCATCATTCTGCAAGCATGGAGACAGAGGGGAAAACTGACAGCAGCCAGCAGAATGGTGATGATGCTGCTGGCTCAGTTCATAATAATTGTGCCTGGTCCTCTTAGGCGATGCAGTCTCTGATTTGTGAGGGCTCTAGTGAATACTCACTCCCTCTAATGGCATAAGGAGTAAGAACTCCACTGTGTGCTGGCATGAGACATTATCTTCAACATCTGCTGAGTGAGCTATAATTTGTTGCTTTGTTTACTGGCTTTCTTTAGATGATGCTGTGGATAGTCTTCATGGGATGCAGCTGTGCCTATCATTGCAAAGTCCTGGGCAGGAGTAGGCAGAGCATTTCTGTAAAAACAGAACCGAAATGAGCCTAATAACCACAAAATACCTCCCGGAGCAAACAGCTCACAGAAGTTTCCATTTCCAGAATAAATTCTGAAGTAACTGGAGATCATTTCCTATAATGTTCATCACCTTTTCTGCTGCTCAGGATGACTCAGAACCAGCTGCAAGGCTTCTGTAGTCCTGGAAACACTTGAAAATATATGCTTTTCACCAGCAGCCACTACAGAGTCACAAAATGACTTGCACGCTCTCAGCATCTCTTTCTGTGATCCAGCCTTCATGTCTCAGAAGATACTTGTAACTAAGTGCTCGATGTTTGACAGTCCAGGATGTGTAGGGCTCCTGTTTACGTGCTTTTAATGTCATCTCTAACACTCATGCCCAGATCCAAAAAGACGCTTAGGTACTTCAAATGCTACATAGGCGGAACTGGAGCTCAGGTACTGTGCCTAACCCTTTAGCAGAAGTTAATACTCCGCTTTTGCCTGGCCTTGACAGTCCTGCTAGTAACCATTTTCTGAGCTGCTATCTTCTCAGCTGAGTGTGGGGTTAGTCTGAGGCCCCTCTGGGTTCCAAAAAGCCTGCCTAGGCCTAAAATCCTGAGCAGTCATGTTTGGTAGGCTTGTTCCTAGCACATATCTGATTCACACTGGAGGATTGGTCTCAGTTTGAAGCAGGGAAACCACTGCTACATTTTCATTTATTGAGCTCACGGGATGGTGAGCCATCAAAGCTGGTTTTGTTCAGAAGAAAGAGAGGGACACATCCACCTTCTGTTAAATAGTTGGTTGCTGGAATATTGGCTGAGTTGGGAAAAGCAAGTTTCTGATGTCCTCAGCTTGTACGTTCTTCTGCCACAATCCAGGGTACTATGGGAGGTTTCTCATTGGAAAGAAAACATGAGGAAGATGAAACCTGGATCATTTTACAATTGAAATGGAAAGATTTGAGAGACTGGAGGGAGGCCTTGCAAAAATCATCGTATGATAAGGGCATTTGCTGGCAAGTGTTTCTTCCCCTATTCCCACAATAGCTTATGTATTTTTATTGTAAGAATTTTTTACATAAAATTAATGCCCAGGAACCTGGCTGTTCCCTTAGCAAGTCAACTCTGTAAGCATTAGGCTTTAGAGTGTTTTCTGTTCCACAAATCTCCCGTTCTTGCCTGGATGGTAGGCAAGTCTCAAGAGAGGAAAGAGCAAAGCTGTCAGTGTGGTGGTTCTGGGCTCTCCCTGGAGTCGGTGTGAGCTCCTCTTGGATGAAGTTCCCCAGTCTGTAATCCTCTCAGTGCGTATGTGATGCTTCAGGCACAGCTTTCACATGTGATGAAGTGTGGCATAGAGGCGTAGAGGCAGTCCTGGTGGAGCAATAGTTGGTCCCAGCACGGTACTGAGCCTGGCCAAGAAGAGGACATTGTGCACCCTACGGATGCACAACGTTAATGCAGCAGGTAAGGGACCAGCTAGCTCTGTAGTAGCTCTACTCTGCACAGTTAATGGCCATTTTAGGTTTGTATCTTCCATGGGTCTACCTAGTAGGCAGCTGTTGCTCGATATCCCCTCCTCTGTTATGTTTGGCTGATGCACATTTTGGTCCTCTTTCTGCTCATTTGTAGATGCCTTAATCCTTGTGAACTCCAGGGAAAACAAAACAACAAAAAAGGCCCTTCATTAGCCAATATTTGTACAGTGCATTGAAAATGTAAAAGGTTCAGAAATGATGAGTGCTATTTACTTCAGAGGTAATTTGCTAAACTTCCCTTTTTTTTTTCCCGGACCCTTTGGCTTTATCTGTTCATTTGCTTAATTGCATCCCAAGCTTCCAGTCAAAAATGTCTTTCTATATATAGCAGTTATGCCATATCCCAGGAAGAAAACATTACAGACATTAACTCACTGATCACAACGCCATTTCCGCTCATATTCTGTATCCCTCTCTCCATCTATCCACCCCCATCCTCAATTCTTCCCACCATCTCCCATACGTATAGCTGATATAACCATTGAAATTCCACATTTGCACTGAGCCTAATAATACTTTTTCCTCTCATGTGACTTACTCTTCTACCTACTCATTCCTTGGCTGCTTGGTGTTTTCTATAATTATTTTCGAATATGCTTTTGTCTTGTTTTGAGTGTGCTGTAAATGATGTGATTTTGATAAATTAAGCAATAATCAGAAAACATTTTCAATATTCTGTAGTTTTCCATTAAGTTACAGTTCTAGTGACACAATTTGCTCTGCTGCAGTTCACACTGAGTTAGGCTTGTTTTCATTAAAAACCTCATTATTTAGAGATTTATAACTCATCCGTAGAAATTTGCTCCAGGGTGAAACTTGACAATGTTTTTAGCTCAAAAGAAAACAAAGAAAACCCATTCATTTGGTTTGTATTTTGTGATTTTTAAAGGAAATCATTCCACCTGTTTCAATTTTTGTGTTCTTATAACTCAAAATAGCCTCGATTCAAGAAATGTGCGATTAGTTATAATAATAATTGTTATTATTACAATTTCTACTTACATAGAGAAGATAGCAGTAAAGGGTGCAGACAAGAATAAAATCAGGATTTTACTCAGGAGTGGGTAACAGCTCCCCCACCCCCCCACCCCGCCCCCAGGATTAATGGTTCCTTCTGCTCTATACTTCCCTATGGAATATTGCAAGAAACACATATAAACCCACACCATGGTGGCTCACACATTACTTGCAGAATGATTTCTCACAGCTTTTCCTGAAGATTCAGACCATGGTCTGCACTAACTAGCGCTTTTGCCACTATTCATTCCTTCAGTCATATTTGGATAATTCCACAGAATACCGAACCTTTGAAACAGGAACGGACAGTTGTTAAGGAATGATCAAGCTAAGAGTACCACATTTGAGCTCTACTGGTTGGCAGTTTATAAAACACAGAAACAGGCACAGCATGACAACCAAGACCATAAATGCCAGTGCAGAACATGTGTGGTGCAAGTATATTTTGAGGTTGTTAATGGAATTATGAGCAATCTAGTCTGTCAGGTGTATTATAGAGTCCCTGGTTCACGGGGGTTTATAGACCTCCTTCATGCATGGCCTCAAGGTGCTCCTGAAAGATAAGGATGAGTGATGGAGTCCTAGATCCTCCTAGGTTGAAGCAATGATGAGATCATGATACCAAATGTTAACACAAACATAGCAAAATATGAGTGCTCCCAAGTCTCTTCAGAGAATTTTCTCATGCTTGGGGGGTCTGGAAAAGAGCCAGTTTAGGAAAAAGTTTTCGTTCTGGCCTGTTTCCTAGCCTCACCTATTTTTGTACCAAAAATAATTTTGCAGTCTTTTATATTATTTTGTTGACTGTAGTTTCAGAGCCTTCCATACTTCATATTATGTATGCAGCAGGCTCACAGCACGTTTGTTTGAGGACACACATTCAGCCAATTTGAGTTCACAAATACAAGTTTTGTGTTCCTATTTGGGTGGGTAAAGTAATTTGCGCGTGACAGAATTAGACCACTAATTATAGAGACTATCTTAAAACTGCCTGAAAATTTGGTACAAAGCACGTATCCCCTAGGCAGAAAACTGGTTGGGCTTTGTCACTTTGTGAACATGCAACCTGCAGCAGAAAACTGATCCTTAAGCCCACTTAAGACCTTACTGCTTTGTTATATCAAGTATAAAATATAGAAATTGCAGTTTCACCATCTACCATATTTCCAGGTCTGTAAGAACAGAAATAAAAAGGCTTAACATTTTGCATAGATGCAGTGACTAATCCTGAGAATTGTAGCTCTATGTTCCTAATAAAGTCTTGCCAGCTTTCGGGGTTGGAGTAGCTGGAAAAAGTAGCTTGTCAGCAGAAACTGATGAACTAGTTATCTTAGTGAATAATGGAAACATCTTGCTTCTGTCTGTGGGGTAGACTGATGCTACCCAAGTGGAATGGACTTGGTGATTGTAAGGAGAAGTAATACTCCAGAGGGAAATTTCAGTAATGAACATTTTAGAAATGGTAGTTTACCAGAAAGTTTGTTCTACGTGTGTGTGTTGTAAAAGAAACATTGATAGCTTTGGGATATAAACTTGATTTCACTGCTGTATAAACAGTAATAAACCAGCTTTTTCTGAAATCAGGACAAGAAGTAGATTGCTTTTAAGGAGTGTTTGGGATTGATACTAGGGAAAAGAAATACCCAAATGAAAATTTTTTATGTAATAAAAAGAAATTCAGATATTATTCTCTATCTTAGACTATTTTATAGGCAAAATTAGATGTCAGGATTCTCTGGGTGACTGAACATTAACTGTTTGTGTGTTTGGGGTTCAGTTTTCAAATAGGCATTTTGTGGCTCTACTCCTGTTTCCACTGGAGTCAATGTTTATTTATTTATTTATTTATTTTACTGAATACCATTGACTTAATGGTAACACCTTCGCCATGTTGAAATTTCTTGCAAATACCAATTTTCAGAGATGGAAATACAGTTCTTTGAAGGTGTGTAGGAAAACAATTCTCCCTACTCACCTGCCTATTTCTGAGGATCTGGACTGTACCTACTTATCTGCACATGTAAATTAGGCATCACAAATATTGTGGCACCTGAGACGTGGGAGTAAAATCTGCCTGTTTGTGGGCGTGACCCCCAGTCTGGTCCGGGAAGCAGCCCAGCTAAGCCTGCTGTCAGTCAACAGCAGGAGGCGTGTTGTTTAGGAGGAGACAGAGAGGTTGTGTCAGTGGGTGATTGGAGACCCAGCTCATCTCTGGGCAGGAGAGTGAACTTGGAACCAATCCAAGTGAAGCACGTAAATCATAACACTCCACGGAAAACTACAAATCTATGCGATAAGAGAGAAACTACGCAGTTGCAATTTGCAATATGTAGGTGCCGCAGCAGTTTCCTGCAGTTGTATTTCAATAAAGGCTTGATGTGTACACAAGCTGTTGTCGCATTGTCCGCCCCGACTATTCGCGACGCGTGGTGACCCACCACACCCATTTTCAAGGACCATCCCAAGGGGAGAAAAGAAGCTGCAATATTTAAAGTAGGCAGGTATAAGGAAACTGAATATGGCTCCAGAAGCCCAGTTCCTAGGATCAATAAAAACCTGCTGAAGTCGCAGGAAGGTAATACTGGACATTAAAGAAACACAAAGGAAGCAAAGAAGAAAGAAAAGAGCTTTTTATGGTGTTATTTTAAGGATTTTCAAGTTAATTTCAATAGAGTCATGCAACAGTCAGGTATTTCTCAGAACTGAATCTGCACTGTTTTGGTGAACCTGTAGCGACTTGAGCAACTTCATTAGTAACATATCTGATCCATGGGCTTTGTAATGGAGTGACTCAGCTCTTGATTAGAAGGAAATATAGAAGACTATCACCTTTGTCTCGGGAGGACAGCTTTGGAAATGCAAACCATTGCAAGTCAAATTCCGTAATTAAGGTGGATGCACAGCTGTGCTCTGTTTCTGCAGGCTGAAACGAGAAAGGACCAAAGGATTCCTCCAAACACCCACAGTTCTTATGCAAGATAGAACAACAGAGCTTAGGATGTGAGGTTCCTGATGAATCCTCTGGATAAATCTTCTTCCCCACATCATCGTTGGACAGCTTTGTGCATAGCCAAGTGTTAAGGCGTAGCTGCCTCTTTTAGCGCGGTGGCTTGATAGCCCAGGCAGTCCGTTTCTCTCTGAAGTGTCACAGTCATATACAGGAAAGGATTACATTTTTAGAAGCTGCTACAAGTCTTCTTAATGTGTATTCATCTGTGGATACACTGTGATCTCCATATATACCAACAAGAACTCATGTGTGGGAATTTCCATAGTTATGTTCCAACAGCATGCTTTTAGGGAAAG
>NW_010399354.1:59966-74955 GCF_000710305.1 Buceros rhinoceros silvestris | reverse complement strand
GTGCAGTTGGATGGGCTCCTGTCTACTAGAGATGCTGGGTCCCTCACTGATTCATCTGGGAGGCAGATATTACATAACTGAAGAAGGGTTGGTTTTTTTTTTTTTAGTAGGTAGGAAATATATGTTTTCTTAAAAATTCATTTCATTTGTTGATCTGTATCAGTGAGCACGGGAAAATGTATTACCAGGCAGATGTTGCCTGATATGCTGACAAAGGAGAGTGTTTTCTGATGGAGCCCTAGTTAAAAATTTGGCAGCAAATTGCTTATTAGATGAGAAATGTGGTGCTTCAGATGGAAGGCAAAACACCTTGTCATATTCCTCTGAAATGCCAAAATACAGATCAGTGACCGGGTAGCTAAGCCCTGCTGTGCAGTTGATCACAGTTTATTCCAAAGCGACAAGATTTTCCTTGTTATGGAAGAACTGTTTCAAGAACTGTGTGCAACAAAATCTTCATCTGATGGGACCTACATCAGATCTTCTTGGGGGGCATGCCTTGCAATGACTCTGCTGTGGAGTGAATCCCCTGGGGTGAATATGCAATACCGCCTTTGTGTCCACATGCCATACGGGAGATGTGACAATATCACTGCTGCATAGTATTGTCACCACTAGCCATGGTGATTTCCTCACACAACCTGGGAGAGCAGATGCCAGCAGAATTGGTTTAAAAAAAAAGTGCATGAGAAAGGTTTTGAAGGGAATCACAGCCCAGTTAAGAATAACTAAGCGAGGTATTGCTCTGCTAAATTATTGTGACAGCCTGAAAGTTGAAACATCTGAGTCAGAATGATTATACCAGCAAAATATAGCATAACTATTGTTGATAACACTTAGTATGATACACAAAATTCAAATGGGTTTATGGAATAACAAGCCCCTTATCTTATTCCATCAAGCTATTCCCGTTATTTTGTCTGTTACCTCCAATGATTTTGTTGTTTATTCTACAAAAAATCCCCTTGCAATATAGAAGGTAATTTGGAATAATTTTAAGAAGTTAGAAGAGTCTTAAAGGGATTTTTTGTACATGTTAGTGAAAGATGACCTTGAAGCAAGTTCCCATATAAACTGTGTGGAGTGGAAGTATAATTGTCAGGGTGCAGCAGAGGCTGCCGGCAACCTGGGGCCGGGGGCTATGGGAGATTCCCCATCAGGGCAGGACATGGCGGTCAGGGCCTGGCATCCTGGCCTGGCAGCTGGGAGCAGGGCAGCCAGGGGGCATTGGGGCAGCCCTAGCCCCAGGCATCGGGCATCTCCCTGGGGACAGGCTGAGACCAGGCTGGGACATGGGCCTGCGGGTGGGACATATGGCCAGGTAGGGCAGGGCTGTGGGGAGCTGGAGACTGGCCCTGCTGGGTCCTTGCTGGGGCAAGGGCTGACAGGTCCCGGGGGGGGCTAACATGGGGTCCTGGGCCATGGGCAGGTTCGGGAAACCCCAGGAGTGTGGACAGGGACAGTCAGATTCATCAGTGCCCTCAGGACCCTGGCAGGATTTGAAAGCAGGCTGTAAGCAACACCAGTCGTAAGAAAATGTAGTCACTCTTGTACCTCTCCCAATCACTACCCACATACATACCTTATTTTCATGTATGTAAACATCTGCCAGAGAAACAAAAATGTAGTTATTTTAAATGCTATTGAACAGAAAGGCTGTTCGATCCATACAACTGGGAGAAGCCGGGTGAAGCAATCAATCAGCCTCCCTCAGATGTCACTTAGCCAAACTATACATCTGCCAAACTATACATCTGCATTTAGTCCTCCTGACTCGTCCTACAAATCTTACTCTTCAGACCACTCATCATCCTGGTTCTTTTTGCCTGGATGCTTACCTGTTGTTGACATTTTTGGCAGTGATATACACAGCAGTGACACCCGTGTTCTAGGGATTTGTCTCTACTAGAGAAGTTCATTAAGTGTGAATGAGAGCTCCAGAAATGCCTTGCTGAGGTACCACTCTTCAGCTATAGCCCAATGGACTTGCTTTGTCCTCCACACCTACCTGATGAAGTTGCTTCTCAGTGATACAACAGTGAACTGAATTTCTGTTTGCAAACATAATATACTGTATTCATGTATGTTTTCAAAAAGGGAACGGGAAGTTGTTTCTTGAAGGCTCCTCCATCCATCAGTTGAAGAAATGGTAAGATACAGGGTTGGAAATTAAAACTTAGCAGATTTAAGAAAGTAACAAGCAACTTACCAAGGCTTGTGGTGAATTTGTCATTGGATTTTTTGGAGGTGAAGATAGTATTTTTATTTTAAAAACTATATTTTAGTTCAAAGAAAAATTGAAGCTGGCTATACACAGCAGAGTCTTTCACTGAGTTTTCTCCTAGAATGAATACAAAGAGATGGAAATGGAGAAATAGAAATGGAATGGGTTTTTTACAGTACAAAAGTGAAGGTCATTGCTTCAGTACTATTAACAAGAGTCTCTGGTGTAAAATGAAGCTCATTGGTTAGAAATTAAGAAATCTGACTCGATAAAGCCCTGGTCAGCCTGGACTACTCTAGTAACTCAGATAGTTCAAAGTAGACCCTACTTCAAACAGGAGATTGGACAAAAGATTTCCCTTCCAGCCTGAATTATCCTCTAACTTGAGCGATTCCATGATTCTCTGGATGAAAAGACCTTGATGTATTTGTTGGTTACGTGGTGTTTAATGGGAGTGTGGATTCAGTCACCTAAATACAAGCACCTACAATGTATGTGCCTCAGTGTGAGCTGGATTGCTGACGTCCCAATATAGTAAACAAAGATGAAGACGTTACAGAAAACAGAATCTACATAGGCTCATTTAATGGCAAGATGAATAGCTGTCTAGGTGCTATTGGCTATAATACAGACATGCACATACAGACACATTAATTTTGGATTTCAGTTCTAGAGCTGCATCCCATCAGTTAGAACTATGACATGCCTATGAAAAAGAGAAATAAAACCTTGAGAATGTTGCACAAAATTGTTCTTTGTGGAGGTAAAGTGATAATGTCATGTCACACTGTCTTGCATCTACTTCTGTGTTAATTGCAGTTAAACATATTCAAGATAAACGGAAGAAGAGATAAGGGCTACTGAAATGATCAGTGGAAACTCAGAAAAACCTTACTGTCCATAAGGAATTGAGGCTCTATTTGACTTGTTTATTATATCGAAATGAGGAAAGTAGCTTCTCTGTCTAAATACTTCAGGAGGTAAAAGCATGATGAACATCAAGGGAACAGTGTTGACATAAAATGATTTAACCACTAGATTTGTTTGGGATTAGATAAAACTTAATTACCGCTCAATATTTTTGCTAGAGTCAACCCTGCCCAGGCTTAAAAAATCATTACCAACTCTGCTTATGTAAGCAGAGATTTAGAGTTACAATTCTTCAGCACTTATATAAAAAAAGACACTTTTACAAAACAAAGTCTTGGTTGTAATTTGCCAACATTCTTCTACTCACACCTTTCTTAGCCTGGCAAAACAAGAAAATCAACGTATTTGAGAAAAAAGCTCCAAAGTGTCTTTATATAAGTCAACTGATATTAACTACATATTCATTGTATACACCGCAGAATATGTTTGGATATCCTCTTCTATCCGTCAAGCATAATTTCCATGTTTCCAGCACAGTTAGGGGATAATGACCTTACTGGTATCTTAAAAAAAATCCTTTGTCTTGTTATTTCCAACTTCATAAATATCTTAATAGAAACTTACCATCAACCATCCTACCCAGCTTCTAAACTCATTCTAGTTCAACAAATTAAAGCATGTCAGGGATTATTTTTTAAAGTCTTTTTATGAATCACAAAAAATAAATACCATCTTCTGTGACAAAAAAAAAAAAAAACCCAAACAACAAAAAAACCAAACCAAAAAACCAAACCACCAACAAATAAAATGTGGTAGCTGTAGCGTTCTTCCAATGTAGGCACTTTCCTATTTTTTTACAATTAATAACCACAACTTCCTGGTTATTCCCACGCTGGTTTTGCTTTGCGCTGGAATGTTCTTTTTGGCTTTTTGTCTCATTCATCATGGATAATTAACCAAAATTCTTCCCATTTGTTTCTCTGGTCATTGCATTGCTCTTAACCATCGATAAATACTGTTTCTCAATTGTAAACTATGTCCATACCTACAAACATTTGAGGTCTAAGTTATGGCTTGCAAATCATGTGTTGGACTTAAGATGTTTACATCTTCATGATACATTAGAGGTGGTACTGCTCTTGTACACATTCTACGAAGGTTCTGTTTTTAGCGAGACCACTAAATAGACAGTTGCCAGTTACGTAAAAATACCTGTATTTGGGCCAAACATTGGTAAAGACATCATGAATGACGCATATAAGGCTTTTTAGTTCAAACAACAACAATCATTGTTGGGATGGGGTGTAGCGGTTCCAAAAACCCCAGATGTTATTCAGAGGGTTTTTGTTAAAATGCTATGCATTTAATTATCACTTGTTTTATGGACAGAGATATATATATCTGTATTTCTTTAATTGCTAACCTTATTAACTCATTAACCTGATTTTATATTTCATTAAGCTGATGATAGATTACTTAATACATAGTTAAACTATGAAATCTTATGAAATAGTTTGTGTCATTAACACAAGTGGCACCCCTGCTTTTGTGTACTCTTTTATTCAAATAATCTAAATTATTTACCTCCTAATGTTAAATCTTAAAGACTTACCTCCTAATGTTAAATTTTAATTGCAGGTTTAGTTCTGTATGAAGTTGCACAAAGCAATGCTATGTTGTTGTCATTGATCAAACACATATTTTAAGGTTTCCTATACAAGATTTTGGAATACTTTAATAAGGGAGACACCTTTTCCCTCTTTCAGCTATGGGAATATGGGAATATAGCAAAGTTAGCAAAATCAGACCTGCAAAAAATGCAGTGTAAGTTTTTGTGGCTTGGCCCCAACCTTTTGAGAGTCTAAACTGCAAGTAGTTCCTGACCTCTAAGGAAGCTCTCACAATAAGCTCTCTTTACTAATTCAGAAACATACAATCACTCTCCAAATATATGGTCATAAATTGGACATGAATAAATTTGAGTTGGAAATTTTCTTGGTGATAGAGCTATAGGGTCTTGGAACAGATTTCCAGAAGAAATGGTGATGAGAGACAAGGTTGTTTGCTTAGAAAGAGAACCTGGTAAGTTTTAAATGAAGATATTTTATCCAATTGTCCACAATACCAAGATAGACTCATCAGCTTAACATATCTTACCTGCTGGATGTTCTCTGTTCCTAATTCAGAAAAAAACCCTTGGTTCAGTTCTGTAAAAGTCAGGCTCACACACAGTGACCCCTCTAGACTTTGAGGTTATGAATTGTGCTAAACAGCAATACCTTTCACTGTTGTGTTACTTCTAAACTGCTTTGGTTTGTTTTCTAGTATAAACAGACGTGTCTATGAAGTCAATCATTTATAAGCAGTGGAAAAATCCCCAGTAAAAAGAATTGCTAAAGGTGGTCTAACAATCCTTACTTTAACACTATTGTAGTAAGTCAAGGAAATGAGAAAATTGTGTGAATATTAAAAAACTTTTTCCGTCAGCTAGATTTTATTAGATTGTGGAAGACATTAAAGATGTTAATTATACCTAGACTTAACACTAATTCTTGTGGCAGCCCACTAATCACCTTCCCACAATTTGATGAATGTCGGTTGTCATTGCCCTTTGTTTATAGGCCTCCACTTGAAGGAGGGTGGTTCAAGAGGAGAAGTGCTTTATTCCATTCCTGGCCTTAAAAGAACCTACACCAGTGACAGCTGCTCTCAAAGAAGGAAATTGCTTGTGCCAATTATAGCCAGTCGGGAAGGAAGCCAGTTAAAACCTCTTATAAACACCAACAAGACTAAGTATAACTGGTTTATTCTGCTTACTACAGTGAGGTCAGCTTTTCCTGTCCCATTTTTGAAGAGCTTCATTGGGCAGAATGGCAAGATTTCACCAAACTGTACTGCAAAATGCTATCTGAGAATTTAACACACATTAACAGTCTTCATCTGTTGTATTTTGTTCTAGTTAGTGAACAAAACAGGCCCTATAAAAAGGTCCACAAGGATTAGCAAACACTTTAAATCCTCCTTTGTTCCGATATGGAGAGCCCACGTGGCTCCTGCTTCAAGTAGTTTTTTGTCAGCATTGTGAAGTGTTTTTCATTTGGGTCTTTATCATGCAATGGAAAGCTGCTTAGTTATAAATAGCAAACGATGGAGTATCCAAACAGATGGGCAGGATGGTGGGAGAAATTCTGCCTCTATTCCAGAATTCCCAAAGCAGATCTGTGTTCTGCAGGGGTGGCATTGTGCACCAGTTCTGCTAGAGGCTGGAGGCTTGATCCAGTAAGAATAAAGTCTGAGTGAATAACTGGGTTTGTTTCAGAACCCAAATCAAGGGAGCCAACTGGTTTAGATAATGCTGAAAACAAAACAGTCAGTTTGTGTTTTTAAACAGAATTAAAAAAAAAAAAGAAAAACAAAAAAAGGGAAAAGGAAAGCTTTGATTGTAGAAACAAAATAATTTCACTTTTGTTTTTAATAAAGACAAAGCAATTCAAAGCCTCATCTACAAAAGCAGCACAAAGGTATCTATCACCACCCTCCTTGATCAATGGTGAGGGCACTCACCCAGGCTGCAGGATGTCTAAACAGAAATACATCTCCTGTCTGATAGGTTTAAATCTGAGCATCCCATCTCCAAGAAAAGTGCCTTATGCATTACATGACAGACACATTGGGGCAGGTACTGTTTGCATAAGCAAGAAGGCTTGCTTGGAAGCCAGGCTTGAAAGTATTTATTTCTTTGGCAGTTTGCACCGCAGGTTGCAGGTTCTTTCATGCACGGAGACTGGCTTTTTTCTTCTTCTTTTTATTTATTTTTTTTTTCTCCAACCTGGTGAAAAAAGTACTTGAGCTAAGACTCAGCAATTTTCACAGGAGAGGGTAGAAAATAGCTCAACCTGAAATACAAGACAGCAGGGCATTCACTTAGCAAGATCCAAGGACTTTGGCCTTTTAGGGTGAAGAAGTGATCCACACCCAGTTTTACATCCTAAATGATTTCTTTACCTATTGAGCAAACGGGACAGAAAGAGGTCTAAAACCCAGTGCACAGGAATGTTCTACTTATCCACAGTTTTGGCCCATCTCAAATTTACACCTATTTTCAGGTTGCATATATTTTTGCATTAAAGTTTTTAATGATGCCTGGTACTTATTTATGAGGACCAACAAAGTTACTCTTTTTTCTCATGAAGGTGCTTTCATTATTTTTTTTGTTCATGAAACTGCACGATTCTATTCCTGCACTTACTTTTACAACTGCTTTTCTCCAGCCTAAGCACAGTAAGAAGACACAGATGTGATTTTACAATCAAAGGCCTAAGCAGAGCATTACATTATAATATAACCAACAGCATCAAACACAAGGCTGTTATTTAGAATTTGAAATACGAAGAGTCCTGTCCTGAGTCATGACACCTGAGATAAAGTATTACAAGTGGCTTGGAGAGTGTCAGACTCAAAGAAAGCAAGCCAAGCCTTGATAAGAGTGAGTATGAGGCATTTGTTTCGTTAATGAATTTACAATAATAGAGCAAGATTTGGATAACTCTCTCCTCCTAAAGATGCTCTGTTCTTCTTACTTCAGGATTTGGACAATAACTCAAATCTTTTCTTCTCTAGAAAGGAAATCCCACCCACTTGTTATGCAGAAAGGTTAAAAGACAACTGTTTCCTTGAATTAGAGGGCTCACTCCTTTCCCAGCAAGACCATAGCTCTTAGGGTGAAAAAAAGATTTTTCTCTGTTATTTTTACCAGTATTTTGCGTCTTCAAGCTCTCAACGTTGCTTAGTGCCTTTGTATGTTACTGTAATAAAAATAACTGTTTATAAGATATAATTTGCTAAAGTCACCTGGGAAATTTCTTGCAGGGACAGTGTTTATAAGCATGTATAGGATACTTCATTTTGCTCCTTCTGTTTCTGTCATTTCACCCAGAGCCAGCTCTCACATTTCAGAGGAAAATTGGGAGAGGAAAAGATTTGGATCCTTGGAAGTGACTGAGATAAGATAGAGAAACTATGAAAAATTGGAAAAGAAACTTTCAGGAAACAAAGAATACGCCTTCCCAGTCAGTCAAACTGTAGCTGAATATGTATTTTTAGGAAGAGATTTTTGAAAACACTTTCAACAGAAAGAAAAACAGATTACAAATATTTAGCAATTTTTTTCTATAATTTTTTTTGTTTGGTTTTTTTTTTTTTTTTTTTTCATACCCCAAATCCTGGATGAACCACTGGATGTGCTGTTCCACTCTAATTTGTCATCTAATTTTGCCTAGAATACAGAATAGGTCAGAGTACATTTGCTGAATCATGGCAGAGAGGGAAACAATAAAATTTCCTGTTCCCATATTTTAATCCATTGTTTCTTCTTGTTGTTGTGTTTGTTTGGTTTTTTTTGGTGCCTTTTAAAATATGTCAGAAACTTACCATCAGATGAAATGGTGTGTTCATCAGGAACACTCTGACCACACTGGGAACAAGGTTGTTCTGTTCTATTAAAATGGTCTTCAGAAAGACTTCAGCAAAGACAAAAGGGTAGTGCACAAAATCAAGCAGGAGCAAAGTTTGAAAGCAGCAGGCAGTCAGTGGATAGAGTATTTGCATACATTATAAGCACTCACGGGGAGAGAACTCAAACCCCTCTGCTGATCAGGGAATCTTCACCTCAAACAACTAAAGCATGCAGGGTTGCTGCATTCCCTTTCCACTCTCCCTAGGCAAGAACACATCCTTTTTCCTTGCTGCCTTAACTATCTACAAAATGATGTGAAGTACAAAGCTCACATAGCCATACTGGAGGCTCACTCCTCAGCTTGCTGAAATCAATGCATTTTGTGAGTAAGTACATTTCTTCCTTGGCCATCAAAAAGGCAACTCTGAGGAAGAAAAAAGAACTTGAAAGCTGAGATGCTGCATACTGAATCACAAAACTTCCTTTCAATTCATAATGCTTTAGAAGTAGACAGATTTTTTTTGCAGCAGCTGTTGTCATCAGCTAATTTAGCCTATTTTAAAGAATTGACCAAAGCTGTGTACAGGTGCCCACACGGAGAACTGGTGTGAGATTAGCTGTCTAAATATTGACACCAGACATCATTATAGGGTACCACGCTTGTTCTCCAGCTGCAGCTCCAGAAAAGTACAGATGCCCCATAAATCTCGTGACATACCTGTTAGCCATGTGCAGATGTGTCAGGTGCTGTAGGCTTTAGGGAGCCTGGGATACCCCCAGACATCTGTGTTTAAGGAACTGAATCCATCTTCATGCCTGGCTGTTCTTTTAAAAATGTACTTTTTTTTTTTTTAATCCAGTAAAATATGCACTTTGGTTCAGCAAAGAATGTGCATTTACTATATAGAGGATGCAAAAAAACCCAACCCCATTTGGTTGCTCATATTTCCTCAAGAAAAAGATTCTGTATCTTCCAGTGGTTTGTTGCAGTTATTTCTCCCCACAGCCTACAAGAAGCCAGATTTCCCCCAGGACTTGGTCTGGTAGCCTTCTCATCAGCTGAACAAGTGACTTTGGCACCTCTTGGTGAAGCTTGCTCTGAAGCTTGCACTCAAAAGTCCGAAGTTTTCCATAGTCTCAGCACAAAGTTCATGTGGCATTTGTTTCCCAGGATCAAAGTAGTGCCTGGGAAGATGTGGCAATGCTGGCGCATTAATGTCATGGTGGAAGAACGTGAGGTAAGGGCAGGTTCGGGGTATCACTGACTTGGGAAATTTGCTGTGAGAGGAGGATAACTGCTCTTCCCCCTTCACACACACCCCCCACCCCCCACCCCAGTGGCGTTTTCTCTAGTATGCTGAAATTCATATGGCAAAAATTTATGACAAATTCTCTTTTCTTTCTAGATTTGTTTTTGTTGTCTGATCCAAGAGCTCTGCTGAACTGCCCACTGCATTCTTGGATATCTCTGCACACAAGTTGAGCCCATTATCCTATTTTCTTTTACTTTCCAAATGAAGATTTAATTGCAGTGTAAAAAGTGGTTTTTTGTTTTTTTTCCTTCCCTCCCATGCGCATAACTATTATCTAGTCAGAGACCAATCTTGCATTTGTGTCAAAATTAATTTTTTTTTAGTTACTTTAAATCGTCCTCTCTTGCTGCAATTACAGCATTGCATAATGAACCCTTCATGTTTCAATATCCAGAGGGAGGTGCTTGAATAAATATTTTTAATTGCCCTTCTTGTGTTTCACAGAGGTGAGATTCCCAGTATGAAAAATGTCCAGAATGCCTTATATTCAATTCTTCCTCTCCATTATTTTATAATATCATCCCTGAAGGGTCATTACCATTTCCCAGGTGAATGCAGATCTTCTGTATATGCAGCCAATACTAGAAAGCACCATACCAGGATTTCAGGGCAGGGCTCTTGGACTTATTATTTGATGCCGGTAAAACATCAAGCAGTTTTCAGCTATTATATCCTCTGACGCAGTAACATTCTGTTTATCTGCTTCAAGAGACCACTTGGTAAATGTTTATCTTTTACTTTTAGAAGCATGAGCTGTTTTCATGTACAACTATCATTTTCAATTGCTTGCTTTCCACAAAAACCCTTTATCTTTTGGCAGGTTGAGTCAGACTCACAAAGTGAGGTTTTCTCATTACAATGCAGCAGTAATTTATCTGTGTGCAAAACTGATTGGCAGTTTTCACATGGTTTACAGTTAGAGGAAGAAACAACTACAGTTAAAGTTGCAGGCTAGCACATAAGCTTTGCAAGTTGAATTTCCACTGAACCTGGATCCCAAGGATCTTCCTTGTCATTCCTATGTTTGTGGCTTTTAATGAGGCAAGTTCCCTGCCAGTTGAGAACTTTACCTGGCTCCTTCTTTTTACCTAGTGCTTTGCTGATTAGGTGTGGTGGTATCTCTTCCCTTCCTCGTTAGGTTTCCAGGCAATTTTCTTTCTTCCTTGCTGATTTCTAATAGATACAATAAGAACACTCTCTCAGATCCTGTTTCATGTGTTTTAAAGAAAAAAACCCAAATAATTCGTAAGTTGAAATGAAGATTTCATATCTTTTTGAGGGTAAGAAATTAGTAAATGAATAATATACAAATAGAAATTCTCTTGACTAGGAAAACAAAATAAAAAACAGCGGTGGAAAAAAAGGAGAAAACCTAGGCAATAGACACTCAGTGAGACCAAAAGACTGTCTCTGTCTCTGTCCTTCCCTTCCCCTCCTGCTCTTCTTTATTTTATTCCCAACTTTTTCATTTTTAATTTGAATATTGTGAAAGAAGCTGTGTTGTGACCCCTTGTAAACTGGAAAATCTAAACTAAAGGATGCTGCTGCAGGTCTTAGCACTGAAGATGACTAGGGAAGCCCATCAGAGTCAACAAAGAAAAAAGACCACCCAAGAGATGCACATGGAGGAGGCCAGCAAGTTAGTTCCCGCTCAAATAGAATTAAGGGGAATTTTTCTGTTAAGTTTAAAGGGAGCAGAAGCAGGTCAAAAGGGAGCCAAGATGCTTTTTTGTGTAGGAGTCCCAGCAGCTATCTGCTGCTTGTACACATGTTCGTAGCTCAAAGGGAAAGATCATGTATACGTAGGGAAGCGTTGGACACTGCACCAAAGAAGGGATAGCTCTCAGAAGCATAACTTCTTCTATTTGTCATCAGAGTGGAAATGTCAAGCCACAAACTTGTCCTAAAGCTCAAACATTTAAGATAGGAGAGACTGATGGCAAGAAAAAGTTCACCTCCATTTATTGAATCGTGCCCTTATGCAGTTCTGCGCACTTCTGTAAAGGGTAACTTGTAATGCTTTTTCTGGATATCCAAATGTTAGTGCCTCGGGAGCAGTTATTTTCCTCTAGGGAGAGAGAGGGCAGAAGGGGCAAGCTGTTTAATATTGAAATAAGCTGCATGGATTTCTTTTCTTGTTCTGTTTATAATCTGGTTTCTTGCTCACTGGTTGTGTTGTGGTAAGAAAAAACCCAACATCATTGAACTTACATTGCCTCCAATATTCATGTTTCTTCCATTTACTAATAATACTTGAAGTTCTGCTGCTTCTTTGCCATTCTGAAGTTGTATGGATGTGCGTAACTTGTATCTTTGTATCGAACTACTCTTTTTATGCAAAGGACAATACACTTACTACATAGTTCCAGAAACAAAATTCCAGAAGACTCAGCATGTTGACTAAAGTGTTTCATTTCACAGTGTAGAGCTCACTAAAAAAGTTGTGCTGAGAAATCTGCCCGTCTGCCATCCAGACAGCTTTTTTGAATATTTTGATCAAGGCCTGTGTAGTCTAGGATAGCATTTCTCTTCCCAAAGTTAGTCATCAGGGAGTCCATTCTCCCTTTAAGACTGATGTAAGAGAAATGCAAATACAAAGGCAAAACCAGGGTAGAGAAACCCCTGAGGGAGGTTCTTCAGCTCCTAAGTCAGTCAGTTAAGACACACCAGGAGAATTGACTTCCACAGTGCTTACTTCTCTCTCTACTGACCTGACCATGTCAAATTTTGACACCATACTTTTAGATGATCTCAGGTAGGTGGGTCCCACCTGTAACATTGGGAAAGGAGGTGGTTCTTCTCCAGTAGAGTCATCAATTATTACTCCCTGAATGGGGTCAGAGATGGGCTGCTTTTGTGATCCTTGACACCTACAAGTGATTTCATTGCTCTTGCTGTTTCTCAGCCAGTCATGCACCAAGCTAGTGATGGGACATGTAGAGGTCAGGTGAGATTATCTCTATGTGAAAAAACACAAGCCAACAGAGTTTAGAAAACAGAGACTGGCAGATGGCAATTTGACTTCTGGAGAAACAGCACAATGAGGAAGCAGAGGGAAGCAAGGTAACCAGCCTTCAGCTTGGGACCATCCGGCCAGTATGTAAATCCGTCAGCTGAAGAGCTGGGGGAAAAAAAAAATCCAATCAAACAGCTGGAAAATCTGCAAGCCAGCCAACAATCAGCTGCATAAAAACTGGCTGAAAGCCTGTGAGAATGCAGATGGTTTTGCAGGGTCCTTCGCCCTTTATTTGGGGCTGTCTTCCACCAAACCCAGAGGCAGCTCTGCTGGAGAGGACACTTGCTCCCGCACTTGTCAGGGGAATATCTGTTTGTCATCAGGGCTGGATACACTCTTAACTTTGGTCACTGCTTCGGAACTAACCTCCAGCTATGTAAAAATCCACTTTGGAAACACCAATGAAGGAGCAATGTTAATCCTACACTCTCTGATAAGTCACTAGATCTGGCGTTTACCAGCTCTGCGACCACGATGGAACTCAGAGAGGTTTTAGATGAACACAGAAAAGCGTTTGGGTGAGAAGTGTTTATTTCTTTCCCTGTAGCCTTCCTTCCTTTTTCTTCTTCCCTCATATACTCTCTCTGCTCCTTGTAAAGGTGTTTTTAAGATACACTGGTCCACAGAGATGCTTAGGATCTTTGGTCGTCCTCTCATCCCTACTTCACTGTGTCCCGTCATCTCACCTGCACCAACTCTGGTGTTTGGACATCCACATTAACAAAGATTCAGAGAACTCATTTATTTCAAAGAAAAGACACTTGTAGGGTGAGAATGCCGTGAGGAAGTTATGAATCTTTAGCCTTTTTTCCCCTTGTAATTATTACTGACAAGAGGAAAAGGCTGTGGCTGCCCCTATCCCAGCTAGAAGGAGGCAATCAGCAAAGAGAGTGTTGGGCAGTGAGCTGAGACTGGCGTTGTGTTGGTGGTGCTGCTTCTTATCTATATGTGCACATGCAGTACACGTGCAGTGCACAGTAACAATCTTATTGAACCTTGGCCAAGTGAGCAACGCGACACGGCTCTTTACAGCTGCCACTAGATGGAGAGCTTTAGATACACTCTGCATACATATGTCTATATGCCAAGATTCAAAGGCTGGAAGGCTGGAAGGTAGCTCTATTATCCTTAAGTCTGAGCTCCAGCAAACAAAGAGCAGAAAATTTTACTTAAAGATTTCTGTGTCAAGGTCATTATTCCTTGCTGTGCTGAAACAGAGCTTCTCAGAAGGCAAACGTGCTTTACTTCAAGACTTCATATAAAAAGCTACTGCAGTTCAAATGGTTGTTTGAAATACACGCTTTATTTCTCATCTCATTCTTGTCTGCTGGAATTCATACTTTTACTTGTATTAAACACTATGTCTATATTTTATAACTGAGTTTTTATCTGCATTTTTTATTTCTGACCCATATTACCCTGACCTGGTATGTGTAGGAGTTGCCTGGCATTACTGGAGAAGCTAAGTGCTCTGTATGAGTTTCAACACTTTGAATTTTTAAATTGCCTTTTTTTAAAAAAAAAAAAACCAAACCACTAATTCCACACTTAACACAGTTTAGAAGTCAGGAAAAAAGGCTTTGCTAAAGTCTTCTGCCATTAATTTAAGAAGCTCCAAGGAGAGTTCAGTACTGTCTGGTTTAATTTAAGCAGGGTTACCTTGAAATGCAGCATTTATGACTACAAATTTCTACTTCAAAAAAAAGGCTGAAAATCAGTCATCAAATTGTTCCATCAAAGTCCAAACCAATGTTAATAACCCTGTTTCTGTCTTGGTCATTGCTAGTTCTGTGAATTATTTGCATTAGGAAGCTGAGTCCCTAGAGTTGCCTCACCTCAGGAAGTCTTCTCTTTGCAGTGCTTTCACCAGAGACAGAGAAATATGAAGGAAGATTCGTAACAACAAAACGGGTTTCTCGCTATGCCTGTTCTAAGTTCAGTCCCATTTCCATGTCAGGTTATTTGTAGTTGTGAATTCCCCAAAAGTCATCTGGAGGGGTTGGAAGCACACACACACACACACACAAAAAAAAGAATCCTGAGGGTTTCTGCTAGTGACATCGCTGACGGTGCTTGCCATACTCACCAGTGTACAGCAGTAGATGACTCTT
>NW_010399354.1:46941-59889 GCF_000710305.1 Buceros rhinoceros silvestris | reverse complement strand
TCTTTCCCTCCATGTACACCCTTGTATGCTTGTCTTTGGTGTCTCCTTTCCTTCACCCTCAGATCTTGCCCAGACACAAGTGAAGATAAGGTACCACCACAAGGATCACCTCTGGCCTGGCCTGGCCTGATGCTGCTTGCAGGGGACACTGAATGGATGGAAAATCCTCTGCAGAGCAGAGGTGATTGGTGCGTTAGATCTCCAGGACTTCCTGACTCAGGTGCCTGCAGGCCAAGCAGACTGGGAACATGCTTGCCCCAAGCACGTGATGTTACAGTCCTTTTCACAGCTGCCACACCACCTTTTGCTAAAAGGTCACCTCTTCATCTGTGCCGTCCCTATCCAAGACCTCCTCAAGTCACAGGATGTTATCATTAGCCTTGTCCTGACCTGCATCAAGCTGTCTGTCTGTAATGCACAGTGAGGATATAACCAGGCCTGCGGGACTAGACTCCTTCCCTTGTCCATTTGCATATCCAAGAGGGGTACTGTCAGTGACCAACAACCCAGATGCTTTCTGTGCATGACAGATGCTGTCAGAGTTGCTCTGCTTGGTTGCCTTCTCCTGTTACCTACCCATTCATGCCTGAGCCTGTAACCCTCACACCCCTTCCTCTCTTTGCTCTCCATCATTATTTCTTGTCATATCTCTTCTTCCCTTAGCTTCCTCCTCTCCCAACTTCCTTCTCCTCTCTTCTGGTGTCTTTGGTCCTGACACCAAAAGAGAAAATGACAGCAAGTCTGCCTGTGATAGTTTTTAGAGTGACAGAGGCTTATAGTAAACAGCTTTCTGTAACGGCTCTGCCACAGGGGAGGTATTGCCAGATTGCATCTGACTCCTGCACTCTGAGGCTGCCTCGTGCTCAATGGACGTGAAATATACTCAGTGCTCTCCACTTTGTGGGGTTAAGTCTACAGAAGTTTCCTGAGCTGCTGAAAAGGATGAAGGCCTTGTATTAAGTTGAGGAACTGAGTTTGCTGGAAAAAAAGTTAATCCCAAGTAAATTTGGTGTCATTAATTAAAAATTAATTAAAACCCATTAAAAAAAAAGGGTTAAGAGAAAAGTATTGCTTTCACTGGCAGAGGCACCATTTAATGGGATGAGGTTATATGAAGTGCAACTCATGGTGCAGGAGTCACTGCTGAGTTGGGAGGAGAGCGTGAGCTGGTGTGGATCTCAGCGGCAGCCAGTGCAGGAACACATTGCCAGTGAGAGGAAACTGCGTTAACATTTCGATGATAGATGGAGCCACCACTAGCTGCTCAAGAGAAGGAAGATCTAGAAGTCACGGAGAAGTTTCAGGAAGGCAGGAAGGAGAAAAACCTGGAGAAGAAGGCATGTTTCGCCAAACAAAACTTCCTTCTGCAGGAGGCATTTTTATGTCTTTAATGTCACTACATCCCCATCCCCTCAAATGCATAACAGAAAGTCAGTCAGGAGTCTGATCTTTCTGAAGTCTGCATTTTCATAAATATTTCTCTTTAGGAGTTTGTAAAATTGAATTTGGGTTGATAACCCTGCTTTGTTCACGCAGCCTTACATCCTTAGAGAGTGGTGAGAAAAATGAAAAGATTTTAACAAAATGTAATCATGGTAATTCAGTACAATGGCATGGAGACAAAGATAAGATGAGAAATAAGGTACTGTTCTTGCTGCTTTCCTTGTTCCCTCATTTAAGTGATAATTTTCATACCTTACCTTTGAAAGATATAATTACAGTAATTGGAATCTGACTATTTCTGAGAGTTATGCCATGCAATCCTTTCTCCCCTTGACATTTGGGTCTTTTTGACTAATCTAAGATCTTTAATCTACTAAATAAATATGTGGGACCTGATTCTCTGCTGTGTACCTGCACTTTGTTCTTCTCAGGCAGCTAAAAGCAGCATTAATGCCAGCATAAGCAACCCAGAGAGTCCTTACCCTGGAAAAAACAGTGATAGAAAATTATTTTAGAAATTTTGAGACCACAATGAGGTATGAGCACTATTGTAGGATATGTCTCACCTGGCTCGCATCATGTAAACATTACCCTGATTAGTTGTTCCTAAGAACAGAACAGGGGAAGAAGGTGAGTCCAGAGGGGTAGATGTTTGAGAGAGAGGGAAGAGGTTTCTTGCAGATGGGTAAAGGGGTGAAAGGCAAGATGGAAACGTGGTTGTTGGAGAAGTAAGGTGGCAAGACTGTCTGAGATGGCGTGCAAGCCAGAGCATGCATGGCTCTGGGAGGGTGGACAGTCCCCATAGACTTCCCTGGGAAGGTGGGAGACTGCTGCTCTCCATGTCCTTCAGTCCATGAAAGGGGTTAGTTGCCTAAACTTGCACATCATGTTCTGGTTTAGATGTTTTGTTAGTGTCAGGAGAGATGTCCAGCTTAGTTGCTTCCCCAAATGTGTGTATGACCAGGAATTTTCCTCTGCTCTGCCTCTGAGCTGAGGTAAATGGAAGCAGAAATACTCTGGGGACCAGACCACTCCCCAGCCAGCCCTACAATTTGGGAAGGGCAAAGGTCCATGTTATGTTCTTTACTGTTCTCAGCTGCCTCTTGGCCACTTCTCAAAGCATAGCCAAGATACTGTCTTCCAGTAACACCATCCTGGGCAAGAGCCATGTTACCTGACCAGCAGGCAGTACAAACAGGCCAGTGCTGCAAGCATCAGTGAGCTACAAATAGACTCCCACAGAGTAAGACACATGCCACCAAAACCTTTAAATATGAAGATCCTGCATCTTGTGTTCAGGCATGCATATGAAGGCAGAGAGGTTTTGAGCAGCTACAGGGCGTTGCAGTATCACAGAGTCACAGAACGGTAGGAGTTGGAAGGGACCTCTGGATTGTCTTGTCCAACCCCCCCACTAAAACAGGTTCACCTAGAGCAGGTTGCACAGGAACCCATCCAGGTGGGTTTTGAAAGTCTCCAGAGAAGGAGAGTCCACAACCTTTCTGGGCAGCCTGTTCCAGTGCTCCATCACCCTCGACATAAATAAGTATTCATTCCCTTATGTTCAGATGGAACTTCCTGTGTTCCAGTTTGTGCCCATTGCCCCTTGTCCTATCACTGGGCACCACTGAAAAGAGACTGGCTTCATTGTCTTAACAGCCATCTTTTAGATATTTATAAGCATTGATAAGACCCCCTCTCTTCTCCAGGATGAACACAACCAGGTCTCAGCCTTTCCTTATAAAGAGAGATGCTCCAGTCCCCTCATCATCTTCATAGCCCTGCACTGGACTCTCTCCAGTAGTTCCTTCTCTCTCTTGAACTGAGGAGCCCAGAACTGGACACAATACTCCAGATGTGGCCTCACTAGGGCAGAGTAGAGGGGCAGGAGAACTTCCTCCCCCCACCTGCTGATCACGTTCTTTTTAATGCACACCAGAATTCATTGCTGGCTCATGGTTACATTGTCCACCAGGGCTCCCAGGTCCTTCCCTGCAGAGCTGCTTTCCAGCAGGTCAACTCCTAACCTCTACTGGTGCGTGGAGTTATTCCTACCCAGCTGAAGGACCATACACTTGCCCTTATTGAACTTCATTCAGTTCCTGTCTGACCAACTCTTCAGCCTGTCCAGGTCTCACTGAATGACAGCGCAGCCTTCTGGTGACTTCCTCCGGGTTTTGTATCATCAGCAAACTTGCTGATGGTACACTCGATCCCTTCTTCCAGGTCACTGATGTTGAACAAGACTGGACCCAGTACTGACCCCTGGGGAACACTGCTAGCTACAAGCCTCCAACTAGACTCTGCATCATTGACTGCAGTCCTCTGAGCGCTGTAATTCAGCCAGTTCTCAATCCACCTCTGTCCACTCAACTAACCCACACTTTCTAAATTTCCCTAAGAGGATGTTGTGGGGGACAGTGCCAAAAGCCTTGACAAAGTCGAGGTAGACAGCATCTACTGCTCTCCTCTCATCTACCCAGATAGTCACACCGTCATAGAAGGCAATCAGATTGGTCAGGCATAATTTCCCCTTGGTGAAATCATGCTGACTACTCCTGATAACTTTCTTTTCCTTCACATGCTGAGATGACCTCCAGAATGAACTGTTCCATCACCTTTCCAGGGATGGAGGTGAGGCTGACTGGCCTCTAGTTTCCTGGGTCCTCCTTCTTGCTCTTTTGGAAGCCCAGAGTGACATTGGCTTTCCTTCAGTCCTTAGGCACCTCTTCTATTCTCCATGACCTACTAAAGGTGATGGAGAGCGGCTTAGCAATAACCTCTGTCAGCAACCTCAGCACTCATGGATGCATCCCATGGGGTCCCAAGGATTTGTGGGTGTCCAGCCTGCCTAAATGATCTCTAACCCAGTCCTCCTCGACCAAGGAAGAGTATTCTTTCCTCCAGACTTTCTTTCTTGTCCAGGGTCTGGGATTCCTGAGGGCCAGCCTTAGAAGTAAAGACTGAAACAAAGGCAGAGTTCAGTAACTCTGCTTCCTTTGTATCCTCTGTCACCAGGGCACCCACCTTTTTTAGCAGTGGGCCCACATTCTCCCTACTTTTCTTTTTGCTACTGGTGTACTTGAAGGAGCCCTTCTTGTTGTCCTTGACATCTTTCACTAGATTTAATTCCAAGAGGGCATTAGAATTCCTCGTTTCATCTCTGCATACTCTGACAATGTTCCTATATTCCTCCTAAGAGGGCAGCGCCATTTTCGCCCTACTGTAAAAGTCCTTCTTCCATTTGAATTTTCCCAGAAGCTCCTTGCTCATCCATGCAGATGTCCTTCATTCTCTGCTTGATTTTTTTTACTTATAGATATGCACCAATTTTGAGCTTGGAGGAGGTGGTGCTTGAAAATTGACTAACTCTCTTGGGCCACCCTATGCTCTAGAGTTCTAATCCATGAGATTCCTCCAAGTAGGTCTTTGAAGAGGTCAAATTTAACTCTTCTGAAGTCCAGGGTTGCAATCTTACTTATTGCCTTGTTTCTTCCTTGCATGATCCCAAACTCCATCTCCTGGTCATTGTAGCCAAGGCTGCCCTCAACCTTCACATTCCCAACCAGACCTTCTTTGTTTGTTAGTGCAAGTTCCAGCAGCACACTTCTCCTGTGTCAGAAAGGAGATCTGAGCATATTTTAGAAGCTTCCACCCTAAAATAAAGCTTCTCAAACAGTAAAAGTATGCAAAAGTATGAATGCTGCTGCTGTTGAAGAGAGAGCAGGACCCACACCAGCACCCATCCCTGAAAGTTCCATCCAGTCTAAATCTTCCTTGGATTCAGTATTGCCTATGGCCGGGCCACTGCTCACCGCAGGACTGCTGAGAAAGTGAAGCAAGCCTGAGGGGCTACTGGAATGGCTGGAGACTGGGGCACAGCTTATACGAGGAGAAGCTGAGGGAGCTTGGCATGTTCAGCCTGAGAAGAGATGGTTTTGGGGGAGCTCACACCAAATTAGAAGCTGGTGTAAAAAGTGAGTAGCAAATGTAAAAAGGTGGTGCTGGACCCTTTTCAGAGATGCATAGAAAGAAGAGAAGGGACAACAGACCCAAGTTGCAGAAAGGGAAATGCCAGGTCAGTAGGGGCGAAAAAGGATTTTGCAAGGATTTTTAAGAGGTGGAGAAGGTTGTCCAGAGAAGCTGTGCAGTCTCTGTCCTTGGAGATACCCAAAACTCACCTGGATAGCCTGGCTTAACTTCAGCACTAGCGCTGCTTTGCTCAGGGGTTATACTAGACGACATTCAGAAGTCCTTTTACAGCTGAATCAGGTGTTTGGTTTTGGGTTTTGGTTTTTTTTTTTGTGATTTCTACCTACATCAGCTGTGCTCTACTTAGGCATGGGGTGAGTTGCTTGAATCTTTGCCACCACACTGTGTTCCAGTATCATGTGCAGTTCTAGTGGTTCATGTCATCTAATACATTTTGGCAACCTCTATCCTTACAGAAATAAATTAACATTTATTTTTGCTCTTTCCCCCGATTAATCTTTCTAGCTGACAACCACACATTACAATTATATCGATTGATTAAGACCAAAATGAGTCTCCTTGAGAGTGATTAACATTTTGTATTAATTGGCTTAAGAATCTTTTGTGTAGCACTGTCTCAAATGTATGGCCAGGAGAACAAAGCAGGAGGTGGCATATGTTTCTGCATGTACTCACACTCTATGGGAAATCTAATACAGGGCACGTTTGGCACCTTGGTGTGGTCAATTGCTTTTGTTTGTAACATCCAGAAGGATTGGGAAGGGCATGCTACAACAGATATCCATAGCTTGCCTGTTCCTTAGCTCACTAGAGGCATGTTTTGTGCCTGAGCTCCTCTTAAGCTAAAGCCGGTGCAAAAGGTCATAGCGTTGGGATTCTTAATCCAGCGGCCAGCCTGCATTTAGTTTTCTATCATGGATATAGCTTTTGTGTCTGACTCCATTTCTTTGCCTGTGAGATAGAGTCATGACTTTGGGAAAATACTCTTGGGATCAGAGAAGTAGAATGGGCATGACACTTTTAATGTGTTTTCTGTTCATGCTATTACACTGTGTGAATAACACCATTTTACTTCATTTTTTTTTGCTTAAGTTTTAATGAAGTCTTTTTAATGTTTGCCAAATAGCTGTGTACCTTTCAGTATAGAAATGTAAGATAAATGCATGATAATATAATTCAGCTTCACTGACTTTCCATCCAGTTGGAGGAAAGGAAAAAGAAGTGAATCTTGACATCTTCTCTTCTGTTTTAGCAAGTACATTTCAGCAGTTTCTCGTTCCGGTATGTTGGGTTCCATCCCTTTAAAAATGATGATGAGATAAAAAATAATCCATTGCAAACGAGCAACAGTAAAATAACAGTGACTCCAGATGTCCCTTTGGAAAATGGCATCTGGACTTGTAGGTCATTTTTGCCTTCACAGATAGTTTCTGTTGGCATTTTCTAGTTTCTTTTAAAAAGAGCTCCCTTTCCAGCACTGTGAACCTGAGCTAGGTTGATTATCTTTTTGGAAAGGTGTTCGGAAAGAAAGGTTCCAGAAACATCACATGCAGGATGACTCAACAAATAGGTTAGTCAGAGGAGGTACTTTTTTTAGCGATTCCTACTTTTTAAGTGAATTTGGACTAGTATGACTGAAGGACGAGAAGGTGGAGTGACTTCCTTACAGTCACACTCTGAGTCAGTGGCTCAGTACCTCCAGGCTTCCCATATTTTTATTCCAACCACTGAGAAGACCACATGGCTTCCTCTTGGCGTGCTTTGGGGTTTCACAGCTGAGAGGTGCAGACTGTAAAGGCTTTTGCTGTCGATGCTGGTGCTAGTGATTTTTCAGCAGACGTTCTTAGTGTAGGAGGACAGGATCCAGCCAGCAGCAATCAGTTGGCTTCTTGTCCGTTCAATCCACCTCCTGTTTGTGGAGCTACTCTCAGACACTTTCCTACAGCACTATCACTCACCACATAGTCTCTGCTTACCATGGGAGACAGGAAAATCGCCGTGGTTTCTGTTCCCAGGGCTTTATGTCAACCTTTCGTAGTTTTGGCTGGTGAGGTTCGTAGACTCTTATTTTTGCTCATCACTTCAATCTTTGAATGAACCTTCCTTTTTTCCTCTCCTCTGCTCCAAAAACCCAAAGCAAAAAATCAACCGAAATGGCCAATTTTTGCCGGCTTTCAGATGGAAACCATGCAAAACCACTGAGTTTGGCCTGGTGTCTGCTGGAAACTATAAATAGGACTGTTTGACTGAAACTCAGCTCTGGTTTACTCAAGCCACAAGCCAAAGTTGTGAGACAGTCTCTGAACCCGGGTGGATGTTTTGGAGTGTGTTAACCAAGTATGGCGGCTATAAGAAAACCAAAATTCTGCTGAGTTACCTCTTGGTTTGGGGTTTCATCGCAGAAGTTTCGCAAAACTTTATTTACCATCAAATGCTCTGAAGCTTGTTTCTATGTACTTTCTGGCCCCTCTTCAGGATTGGTAGGGAGCCTTGGACTGGTGAATTCCACTTCTCAGCATCCCTAATTCTCTGGCTGTTTGGTGAAAGGTTTCTAATTCCTTAATTTTTCAGGATGTTTTGGAATCAAAACATGAAACTGTGTTTGCACACTTTTACTCTGAGCATAATATGATTTATTCAAATCCCAATTTTCTTAGGACCTAACCCAATAATCTCAGCAAAGATACCAGGGCTGTTGAAGGAAAACCTGCTCTTCCCTTCCGTTTAAAGTAACGCTAAAGGCCAAAATGAAAGTAAATACTCGGAGCCTAACTCTGCACTGGGTTACCTCTCAGCCTAAGACATGGCACTGAACTTCTAATGTGTTCCAAAGAAGAAGTGTTTGGATCAATATCTTTCCCTGACAGCAAATAAAATACTTTTTAACCCAGCAATGAAATTAACTTTGTGTATATAAACCCTTAGAGAGTCAAGTGTCTCATTTCATCCTGTTATTTGCTTCTGTCTTTTGCTCCTCCAAATTTTGCAGCTAGGGTAGATTAGGATTTCTGTTGGATAATATCATGAGACAGGAGACCTTTCCAAAGGCTTTTTTCCCTCAGCAGATACATTAGATTTTCAGTTTATTCACCAGAGATAACAATATATTCTTGCGTTAGCAGAGCTGTCACACTTCATTTGAGAATTCAGAATTTGTTCCTTGGTTTAGTGGATGAGGTGGTTTTGCAAGGCAGTGTAGTTTAATAAATTTATCTGCCTGGAAGGTGTCACCCAGAATCTCAGAGAGATCTATCTTTATATATTAGTAGATCTGCCTTGGCTCTGGAAGCACCTCTAGGTCATGGTGCATTCAAACCACTTTAGCACTGGGCGCAGAAATAGGGAGCAAGAAGCTACCTCCCAATCCAGCTGTCACACAAGTCCAATGGAAAAATTAATCACAGGGCCAATGGTGTTTACTGCCAACCAACCATGAAATACCATAACAAGGACCCCCTGTGAGACCATAAATACTGTGTCTTCATTGAGTGGTGAGGGTGACGCTACTCAGACCAGAATGTCTGTCTTGAGCTTTCTGTGCAGAGGTGGAGACAAGGCTGCAGCTTCTTAGAAAATCTGGATAGGCAACTGAAGTGCTGGTTTCTTGTGTGCTGCTTTTTTCTGAGAACCTGTCTTGAGGCTTGGATCTGATTTGCAGAAGAGCTGAGCATTCACAGCTGCAAATGAACACCAGCACCTGCACTTTGAAGGTAGGAGGTGCCGGATCACAGGGTGTTACAAATGAGAAATCCAGATTAATAGATATTTTTTCTTACTTAATCCCCTCTCTACCCCATTTCTTGGTCTTTAATAGAGAGGGAAGACCATTTCCTCATCTTCTGGGGGTTGTGAAGGATTCTGAAGTGGAGCTGGGGGAGCACTAAATGCCCCACAAAGAGCTGACTAGAGCATAGTGAAAACTACATGTCCTATTCTATGATTTGTCAAAAAAAAGGACATGTTTCAGTCTTACCTGTATCTCAAAATATAAGGAGGATTTTTTTGGAGAAAAAATGGGAATGGGTCTGTTGAAATCTTCTTGTCTTTCCAGATTTTTGTCTTTCCAGAAGCCTTTTTGTTTGTATTCACTCTTCTCTTTCATTTTGTAACCTATTTTTAGATGAACTGATGTAACTCTGTTCTCCTCCTCCCCAAGTTTTTTCTTTCCAGGTTACTTTTCAGGATTTATCCCCCCAGGCTGGGCCCAGATTCCTGATGGCTTTCTTCCCCCTTTACAGGTAGGAAGGACACTGGAAAACGCCTCCCCCTAATTTCAGTTCAGCTTTTGGTTGTAGATGAAGAAAAGTGTTTCTGAGCTCTGGGCTGGGGCACAGCCAGGACAGGTAAAGAACTAGCAAGCGTCTGTTAAGCCTGCACACATAACCTAGCCCCTGTAGGCATTTTTTTCCTAACAACACCAGGGAAGTTCTTAAGCAAGAGGAAGTCTTTCTGTCAAAGCTGACCATCTATCACATAGTGGATGAAAAAGCTTCTTGAGGAACCATGCAGAGAAATCACCATGTTTTGCCTAGTCCCATTCACAGAAACTGGTGATACGGTTTGAATGAAACTCTCTGTGTGTATATACATATATATATATATACATACAGCCTGAAGCAGACAAGCAGAATTCGAAATTTCAGTCTAAATGAAAAAAATTTGCAAAGGGCAACTAAACCCTGTGGCAGGTTAGGCTGAATTATGCTCTATCTGCTCGTGCTTGTGTTGCTTTTATTCAATTTATCTGTCTAGACTAACCTCTTCTTCTGTACTGAACAATTCTCTTAAAGGATACTGAACTCTTCTGAACGAGTCGTACAAAAAAATGAAGCATTAAAGAAGAGGGCATTTTAGGCTGACTGCTTAAATACAGTGTCTCTTTCTTCTTTAAATAAATAAACAGGACTGTCCTGTTACCTCTATTGCAATTTCACCTTTTTTCTGTTTGTTTGCTCTCTATAAAATAATTAAAAGGACACATGATGTTGATGGGTCACATGATCTCAACCCAATCAATTAGCAGCCTTTAAAGATGACTCATTGTTTTGTCTGTAACATAAAACAAAAGTACACAGCGAAAACCCTAACACAGCCTTTCAGAAAAACTCCAGAGATTTATTTTTCCATTTGTGGTTTCACTTTTTAATCTTTCTCCAAAGCTTGAAGCAGAGATCGTGATGAGCTGATACAGTACGTGCATACAGCAGGCTTTTCCTCTTGCTGCCACTCACATTACTGCCTCGCCGCGTCTGCAAGTACAATTTTACGGTATACATCTGATTCCCATTCCCTGTCCTGAAATGGCTGGGTTCACCCAGCGAGCCTCAACTTCTGTGCAAACAACCCTGTTTATGTCAGCGAGAGGACATTTAAAGCGGCAAACAATTTCCTTTGCATGAGTCTGCAGAATCCCAACTGTTTGTTTTCATTACGTGTTTTGGGATGTACTCGTGTCAAATCTGTATCTGACTTAGGCCTTCAGATGCAAAGAATCTGCAGAAAGACTGCACTGAAATAAGCTCTCCCCATTTCACTTTGTGTTGATAGCATGCCATTTTAATTCAGAAGACTTGAGGCTTTCTTGATTGTCACTTTGTATTAGTTTGACTTTGAGTCTTGGAACCTATCTTACATGATATTTTCAACCCTGACAGTCCACTACAAACTAACACATCATAAAAAACCCCAAACCAAAACAAACAAAGAAAAACAAACAAACAAACAAACACTTCTCTCCCAATAAAACCAAAAATGAACTGGAACAAAAGGGCATTGCCCTGCAAGATGGCTCTTTGGGATGGGACAAGCAGCCTTCTGGATAACTAATCAGAAGAAAAAATACGCCTTTCTCACACCTCCTCTCAAGCTTCTATAATTCTTAATTACTAGCTTCCTTTTTTGTAGACATGCTAAAAACCATTAAATCCAACGAGTGGAATAGAAAAAGACTTGTTAAGCAGTGGTAGGCTCCAGATATGTTTTCCCATGTGCAGAACGGTCAAAAAATACCCTTTGACAGGGGAAGAGCTTACACGGTTTACCTGAGGCAGAATAAGGGAGGCCTGCATGTTGAGCACTCTACTTTCTCAAAAGTCTCTGCTCTGAAATCCACGCACGTGAAGGAAAATACTGCCTCAGCATTCCTCCATCCCTTCTCTGCCCATGTTTTTTCTGGAGAGCTCAGCGCATCGCCCGGCCTGAGTGTCCTATTGTGGCTTCACATGCTTTGCATGTCTACTTCAGTCTAATGAAGAAAGTTTCTCACTGAGCTGCACCATCCATCACCTATTCCTGGAAATTATACATTATATTCTGCATGAGAAGCAGAGAATTAATAATTCCTTGGTTCATCTATTAAAATATTTATTCTCTAAGATATAGCAGTGAGTGATGAAAAGATCTGTCCTACATTAAGGGCTTTTGCAAGTAATCCAGAAATCTACATTATAATAAAATATCGTTTCCTGTGGTGAAGGCTCCTGAAACTCAATGTACAACACACCTTTTCAGCTGCCATCAGTGTGCATACAGAGCTGACTAATTAGACATTAACAAGCATATTTTGCCTGAATCTATTAGCACACAGTCTGAACCAGAGTGTTTCTGCTAGTAGTCTTGGCGCTGACTTCCGTGAGATGAAGTGTGAGCTGGGACATAGGTCCAAAATAATGAAAGTATCTTCCTTTCACTCAGAGGCTGAGTCTGCTGATCGCCATGCCTTGCTCAATAGATAAACCACGTTTTTTGTCCAACACATTGATACTTTACACAGAGGAAGCAAAACTTCTGTGTCCTCAAGGTGATTTGCATTGCTGGCTAAACACACAAATGATGAGCTTGGAGGAAGGTGGGTATCAAAAGAAAAATGCGAGTTGTGATTCAGGCTGAGTGAGACATGGGCGCTGGATGACAGGTATTCTCTGCGATATTTGGAATGAAAACACAAAATATTTGTCTCTGCAGAAATCTCAGATTCATTAAGCCGCTCTGGAGAGATTGGAAAACTGCCTTGTTTCAGCAGGCAAGACCTTGAGGGTTTACTCGAAGGTGGGTATCAAAAGAAAAATGCGAGTTGTGATTCAGGCTGAGTGAGACATGGGCGCTGGATGACAGGTATTCTCTGCGATATTTGGAATGAAAACACAAAATATTTGTCTCTGCAGAAATCTCAGATTCATTAAGCCGCTCTGGAGAGATTGGAAAACTGCCTTGTTTCAGCAGGCAAGACCTTGAGGGTTTACTCAAGGGGTCAGTTTTGCCTCTTCCAAGGCACTGGTATGTCAGGGTACACTGTCAAAAACTTCTGCCTTGCTGGTGGTGCGGAAAGACCTTGAGGGTTTACTAAAGGGGTCAGTTTTGCCTCTTCCAAGGCACTGGTATGTCAGGGTACACTGTCAAAAACTTCTGCCTTGCTGGTGGTGCTTAGGGCTCAGGCTGCACTTATGGCTTCTCCTCAACCCATCGGCACAGCTGTAGTCCACCTTGCCCAACACTTTGGTGTTTCAGCCAGAC
>NW_010399354.1:29161-46795 GCF_000710305.1 Buceros rhinoceros silvestris | reverse complement strand
CCTGCTGATCTGAGCAGTGGATTTTCGTAACATCCAAGCACTTATGGGGGTGAAGGAGGCTGCCTTTTTCCTCAAGGTGTCTGACTTTGTTTCTTACCTGGCTCTGTGGTCTTAGCTCAGTAAGATTACTCGACGGTTTTTGATTGAATGAGCAAGAAGCCCCTTAAAAAGAAATCCTTGGAAAATATCTTGTTGGCGGTATTTGCATGAGTAAACTGTCTTGTGGACTAAAGCCCTTAAGAACAGAGATGATGGTGTTATCTGCCTACATGTAGGCATCTATCATTATCTGAGTTGTCTGCCCTACACTCTGCTCATAGTCTTTGTAGAGAAATAAGGGCTTCTAGGTGTGATTTACTCCACCCTATCATAGACAGTTGCCTGTGGCTAGAGGAATTGCTCCTTAAACATGCCTATTGTTTTGTAGAGCCTAGGAATGGAGAGCAGGATGACTCTCCCTAGATGAGGGCATAGGTAGATGTCTAGGCTAAAGTGAAACTCTTTCAGGCTGATCTTTTGTCTGCACAGAATTTAGCAGCTAGAGCTATGATTCGACAGCTTGGGCTCCCCAGGTTCTACCATCCTGTAGTTCACCAGCTCTGATAATGATGCTGGGAGAAACAGACATGAAGAAAAGGAGCCCTTCTACAAATCTGAATTCGTGAGATATACTTTTGCCTGAGTGATCAGTTTCTCACTTCTAAAAAACCAAAATTCTCTGTCTTGCCAAATTTGGGGATGCTGTTAAAGCTGGCTTATTTAATGAGGTGGTGAGGAGATCAGCCTCTTATGCTTAATGCTGTCAGTGATTTGCATGGACCGGCACTAATTGCCTGTGGTCACAGATGGTTCTTCACTAGCAGGTAAAGGTCTCTGGCCATTCAGGCTTCCAGCACAGGGACTGCTTAATAAAGCAGAGGAGGGTCAGCAAGAGTGGAAGACGCTTCTGTGATAACTTAGTGTAACAATCCCCTAGAGTGGTGGCTCAAAAGAGACCCTCTTATCTTCTACGCTAGTGCATTTTGTCTGCTTCCTTGCATTAAAAGTGATGTGAGGTCCTGCTGGTTTAGTTCCCAGATGAATGGGGTCAGGTTCCCTTGTATGTGGTTATGAGCAGGAGTCTCCTTGTTCCTCTTTTTACTGTCTGCTTTTCCACTGGAACATTTTTGAAGAGGCATTTCTCAGTGGTAACACAGGTCCTGCCCAGTGAGACTGAGGACCTTCTTTGAGCAAGTATTTTATTTCTGGGCTACTAAATATCTAATGAAATTGTCCAATGGTATTTCCTTCAAGGTTTTGTTTTGAGTTTTGGGGGGTATTTAATTTGATAAGGTATCCCCATCATAAGCAGAACATTACATTTCAGGAGAAGTGCTGTTTCCTGGGAAGAGCTGCTGGCAGTTCCTTCAACATGTTCAAGGAATGATGAATTCAATCCAATATATGTGCATGGCATAGAGTGTTTTATTCCCCCTCTGTGTATTTGGAGCCTGTGTATTAATCATCACCTAGAAGCAAGAAAAAAAATTGTTAGTGTCTCTTGAGGTGAAGGCTGTATGTAAAGAAATTTAGGGCTTTGTGGTATATTGTAGTGGTTTGGAAGCTGAATTAACCTGCATTCTCTCTTCTCTTCACAACCAAGCATGGCTACAGAAATGGATTTTTTGTTGTAGAAAAAGAAAAGCAGAGTTTCATATATTTCCTACCAGATCAAAGTGAAGAGAGCTGTGATTTTTCATCCTTTTGGCATGGTGATACAGGATTAGCTGGATTTGATCTACGTAATTTGTGGACCCTGATAGGTTTTTTATTCAAATTCTATGGCATTTCCCATAACACTGATATGCATTTTTAACAAAGGAAGGCAGAGTTCTGACCTGGCAGAAAATAATTGAGTACTTTTTTTTTTTTTTGCTGTGATCCAAGGATGATCTTTAATCTCATCCATATACTTGCAAGTAGACATGTAGCTTGTGTATGAGATAGTGAGCAACATCTGTCACCTACATGTCGACATGACGAGCTGTGATTCGCCTCCTGGTTAGTGGGAGGGAGAAGGAAAAAAACCCTCCAAAAGCAAAAAATCCGAATAGTCTTGTATGTTTGTTAAGAACATGAAACATACTCAAAAGCTGCAAGTCAGATCAAAGATTCTTCTGGTCCTGTATACTGCTTCCAACGCTGACGAGAACTGGAGGCTTAGGGAAGAGTATGAAAGAGGGCAAGCAATTGTAGTGTTTTCCTCTAATACTTTCTCAGCTTTCATATTCTTTAACATTAGAAATTTTCAGAGCCTGATCAGGGTTTGTTGATCTTCAGACGACTTCTCTAATCTTTTCAGTCTTTCTTGGAATCCATACACACTTTCTGAATCTACATCCTTTGTCAAGGAATTCTGCTTGTGAAGAAGTACTTCTTTTTGTTTATTTTGAATTTGCTTCCTATTACTGTTATTTGATGTCCCTTAGTCCTACTATTAAATTTTGGCATAAGTGTGAAGTTACAGGTCCGGCCATGGTTAGTTTTGTGTGAAAGGATGGTTCAGAATGCCAAGTCGGGGCCGTTTTTTACCAATCAAATACTATAAGTACTTGCAATTGTCTTTGCTTTCCAAAATATGTTTTGGTGTGCCATTCTGGATCGTTCCATCACAAAACAAACCCTATGCCTAATTCCTTTCATTTATCCCTTTTGCTTGCATGTTGCGGTAGCCGCTTACACAAATCAGGACTAAAATTTGTTTGCATAGCTCAGCGAGCTATGTTAACATGACACCAATCTAATGTCATCAACTGCCTGAGGGAAAAGAACCCACAAGTTAGGCCAAACATGCTGGTTGATTGACTGATGGCAATAAAACCCTCGTATGGGGCTACCACAAAGTCCAGATGGTTTGGCGAGGCCCTCTCAGTTGTATTGTCTCACATTTCTCTCCTACAGTCTGCAAGTAGACAATTTAACGAACTCCTAGTCAAATGTGTCTTCTGCAGAGAGCGTAGTGCTCCCCTGCCCATGCTTCCATGTCTTATTTTTCCACACAAGGACAAAAAGCTCAGATATTTCAAAAGAGGGTCATCATCACTACAAGAGAGCATGGAAAATCAGAGTTGCAAATTAGGTTGCAGCTTCTTAAGAACATTTCTCGTTCACCAGCCGTAATGCTCTTTTTCATAAATTAAGTTGTAAACTCACAGAGCAAGACAGTATGTCTTTCTGGCAGCCTGGATAGCACCTAGGATAATGAAGCTTGCTTCCTTCTTACAGTCTCTAGACATCACCGTAATATAAATTATGAATAAAATTATTCTAGTTCGTGGTCACAGCATATAGACAGATTCATTCATGTAAGTTGGGAACACAATATTTTAAAAAGGAATTACTAATCAGTATTCCTAAACATATAAAGCTCAGAGCAGATGCAAAATTTATTGTCTGAAAATGAAATGCCTTTGCTCGTTAATAGGATGTGGGGAAGTTCTCAAAGCTAGTCTGCTTGGGTGCCTGTGGATTACATTCCAAAAGGCATTTGGACACCTAAAAGTGCTGGCATGAAAAATTCCACCCCAGGATTTTTTCTTCATCTTTTGGCATCCATGGATACTGGGCAATTGGTGCTGTCACGCTCTGGAAGGAGACAGCCTGGCTGAAAGGCTAGGCTGTAGGTCTGGAAGCCGATAGTTGTGATTTCTCTCTCTAGCCACTGACACTGTCCTGCAGTGTTAAAATAAGCTGTAAACATATCCCAACTCTCACCTAATTTCTGCCCATTAGTAAAAAAAGGTGCAATTTTGCTCCCTCGTAAAAAGTGCTTTAGGATCAATAAACGATAAAAAATGACTAATTTCATCCAGAGGCCAAGACTAAAATTCATGTCCAAGGTCTTGCTACTTCTGCTGACCTTGCCCACATATATGCTAAATTATGAGTTACTGCTAACTGTGATAAGGCTTCTCTGGTGTGAACAAATATTCGTTAGGAACTTCACTGCAGCAATTGCTTCAGTTTAAATAGCTTAACAGAAATCCACTGAATGCAGATTAAGCTACAGATCCTGTAGTACGGTTTGTATCGATGCTGAAGATAGAGAGTTTACATTATGAAACCCCAAATCCATTCATTCTTTTCCCCTTGATGTGGAAAGTCTTTCCATTTTGAAAAATACTGATTATAGCACCCCAGTTTTCTTAGTATGTGTGCACTCCTCAGGATCAGCTAGGACTTCTTGCAATGAAATTCTACTGTTGCAGAAAACTTGTGTTGCAGGTATGCAAACTCAATGAGTGTATATAGTTAGGAACTTACGGATTGCCATCTTGGAAATGCTTAGAAGGCTTAGATCAGGGAAGTTTTAAAATTTTAACTTGACTAAGTCCATTCATTAAGAACACCCTTTGTTTTCATGGCTAATTCCAACACATTGCTCAACATAATCGCTGTCGTTCTTTAACAGCCACATTCCAAATCAACTGTGAGTACAAAACAGCTGCAGAGATGATGCCTCACAGCTGGCACTGATGGTTGTGGTCTTTGGTGGTCCCTAGTTGCCAAAGCTTCATTATGAGTCTGGAGAGCTCATTGATAAGAGAAGCTGGACAGTGGGCTTGTCTTCTTTTTCCTCCAATTTTTCTTGCTTATACCTGATGGTTTTATGCTATTTCCTCCTCTCAAAAAGGAGGAACTCATCTGCTCCTGGTATTACTTACCATGTTTTTTGATTTGCCAGTCATCCTTTGGCAGGTTGTCCTGGTTATTTGCAGTCCCTTGTGCTTATCTTATCCTCTGTCTAGCAATTTTTGTTAGTTGGAGGCCACCCACTTGCAACTACATCCATCTTTGGTAGTCATGTGGCTCACATAATTATGCAAAATGTTTATACATTGCATCTTGCTGTGCCTTGAGTGTTAAAAATACTTACACTCTGTTGTCAGTTACACCATCCTTGCACATTTTTGAGTTGAAAGCAAATTAATATTAATTATGTTCTGATTAATACATTTATAATTTCTAGGTGTCGTGGACCTCTGTTTTGCTACACCTGCATATTTGCAATGTTGTCCACCTTTCTGACCTGTCTTTCCATGGCACAGCAGGCTTGCAGCCTTTACTCTCTCACTGTCTGAACACTGGTGGCAACACTTGTAAAACAAATGCATATTTCGTCAGCCTTTCCATGGCTATTTCTGCAGATATTGAATCTGCAGTAGCCTGCTGGGGAAGAAAAGGAGATGTGTTCAATGTCTAATAAGGCTCTTCATGACTCTACCTCAAGGACACAGAATCCTTTCCTCTCTCTAGGGAAAGCAATTCTGCCAAAAAGAAAAAAAAGGGTCAAGGAGTGGACCACATCTCTAGCAATGTAATATAGTGTCATTTATAGAAATGATGCTTGGATTAACTGGTCAGTTTACTGCTTCCCCTTTGAACTCATCTTGTCACTTTGATTTGGGAAGCTGCATTCCTTGGTTTGAAGAATGAGAATGAGATCCTCCTTGAGTTTGTCCCCAGCTCTGTTATCATCTTCCCTTGTGACCCTGAGCTGTGACCACTGTGGACATTATTAAATACTAGAATAACAATCAGCCAGGAAAAAACCATGATTTATATAAAACATAGTTTTGTCTTGGTATGGTTGGCATTCCTTGAGATAACTGCACAGAAAGTCATGGATTCAGAGCGAGCACAGCTATCCCAATGCTCAGGAAGATGAATCTCTGCAGTGGCCTTTTGTCTGGTGCCCTTTGCTCTTTGGCAGCCCTCCTGGGCAGGACCACACCTCAGGTGGCCTAGAGATGTGAAGAAGTATGTGCTGTCCATGTTTTTTCTCCTAACAGCAGGTAGGCCTGATCGCCACGAAGACCTTGACCCACTCTTGCTCTTAGCTTGCTTGTGCCCTCTGTTTACTCAGGAAAGGGGAAATCTGACACCTGCTTTATAGCAAACACATTGGCAAGTAAGGCAGCTGCGGTTTGCATCAATGTAATCGTTCTCTGAGTTTGTGATGGATAATGGCATGGCTGAAATGCTAACTAAATTTCCACTAGTGTCCTCATCCTTCCTTACTGATGAGGTATTTTGTCATCGTCTGGATGAGTCAAGCAACCATTCCTGGCCCAAGCCTTTCCATTTATCTTCTTGGATAGTGAGGGATAGTACCTTGGAATAGGAGCTTGCAAGTAACTGATGGAATCAAAAGCAATAAGGGTTCTTAGAAATAAGGGAAGCAAAGGGAAAATGTTTGCCTTTGGGGAATGCAGTCATGGATCAGATTGAGAACTTAGACAAACCTAACCATGATAGAGAGGTGTTTTTATTTTTAATTTAACAAAGTGCCATCCTCTGCAGTTCACAAAGTGATGCACCACCTCCTGAGCCAAATGATACAATCTCCCTGTGATGTGGGCCTCATCTTATAGCTCTATTGCAGTTCATTGAACTAGCCATTTAACTACTTAAATATTAAAAACGTTCAATTAACTTTCCTTGGATCTGTCTGGTACTAAGAAAGGAAAAAATTCTAGGGTTTAAAATGCATGACTTGGCATGATTAAATGGTGAAATGAATAATGTTTTAATGAGTAATTTGTAATTATTTAATAATTAAAGAGCTCTTATGAATATACTTGAACACCCTGTGGAAAATCTAAATTGTATGCTGATTTCATCAAGCATTCAAATCTAATCAGAATTTATTTTTATAACATCATTTTAAACATAGTCTACAAGAACATTGCCACAATAATGCAAACAGAACAGAAGAGTGCTATGCTATAACAGCTCTGCTTTCTTAGTATAAGATCTTGATTTTTTCACGCAAAAGATTTTTCTGCACTAATGGATTGCAGCTGAACTCTATTCCAAATCCCACAGCAGCCAGTCAGGTTTCATCAGTGGTTCAGCGATGGCTTAAGGTTTAGTTTGCAAATGCAGATGAATGGTAGCTGCTCGCTGCAGGGAGACCTGTCCCATTCACCCGTGTTGGAAACAGAGACAGAGAGACCACAAAAGCAAGCCGGAAGATGTGAAAAAAGAACTGTTTCACTCGTGACATGAAATCTCAGCTCAGTCTCTGGAAATCCAATTTTCTGTTAATTTGTGTTTCCATGTATGTACATTGCAGCTTTGGGCAATATTTTAATAGGATGACGTTCTCTAGCTAATCCTGAAAACACTCATCCCACAGGGATAGCAGAGGTTCAAAAGCAAGGTAAACTGTGTGAATCATAAGTCATCCCAGGTTTTTTCTTAACTCAAGTATTCAGGGTGAGACAAATTTTTATGTTAAACAGGATGTTAAGTAGTCTTCCAACAGCTCTGAAAAGGGATAACGGAGGCCTCTGGATGAAGGCTGTGAGAGATCCACCACTCCCTTTCAAAAATGACCCCTGCAGGTAAAAAAATAACTCCAGAAACTTAACAGAAACCACAGGTTACTATTAAATTCTGAAAGCAGTTTTGTACGCTTATATTTACTGAGATGGAAGAAGGGCTAAATCGGGGCCCTCTTCCACATGGATGTCGATACAGTTATCGCTTCTGGGTATATCATTGTCCTGTAGAGATGCATGAATAATTCATTTTTAATTCCATATTATATTAATTTAACCTCATCCTCTTTTCATGAATTGTCCTCAAATAAATTGTAATTTTCTTGAATATATTTGTTATTCAGAATAGACTGTAGCACTCATGAGTAATTCATTGCAGGTAGGTGACATTCAGAATTTGAGATATTCAAGGATGGACACACAGATCATTGTTTTGCCCTACTACAATATACAGAATCAAGTTTCTACTTCCAACATGCATTTACAAATCTGAAATTCACTTGCTTTTACTATTCTGCAATGCTAATTCTAAATTCACCATATCAGCAATCGCTCCAGTAGATTAATTGGCTGGAATACTTGGAAGTAGGAAGATGTGCCGAATAAACTCATTAATAAAATCTGAAAGAAAATATTCATGCAACACCTAGTCTACAGACCCGACATTCTGCCAAACAGAGACAAAATAGAGAACATACTATCCACCGTCCAGCTTATCCTTAGAAATTTGTACCTCAGCTTTCCTTCTTTAGTTGATACAAATGGAATGTGGTGTTTATCACTTTGACTTTATTTCCCCTAAAACTCCCACCTTCCCTCGTTCCCACCCCACAAAACCACTTAAAGGTAAAAAACAAGAAGGTTTTTATAACGCCTTAATTTTGCTGAGACTGAAAGAATTTCTATGGCTACAAAGGGAAACTATTCACTTCAAAACAAAAGCATTTGTTATGGCAGAATTTTTTGATCAGTTGAGTCACAAAGTTCTTTCAGCTAATGTTTGTTCCTATTTCTAGACAAGGAACAATTACCTTTTGGTAAGCTACTCCATCCAGACTGGGTTTCCTTCTGTCCCTGAGCAAGTTTGTGAAGGAATTCCTTCTCATCTGGAAAGGCGATGCTGATTCCGTGACCTCCTGCTCTTCCAGTCAAGCAGGTTTTCTGCACAGTAGAGAGAGTTAAGCATAGGAGATGTGAAATGGCTAGAGCTTTGTGAGTAAGAGGTAAGCAAAGAAAAAAGCAGAACAAATGATTTGGGATCTGAAAGGGACCATAAAAAAAAGTCCAAGAAGGGGAAACCTTATAGAAATGGAAACGTGAAGTGAAAGGGAAGTCCATGGAAAGCTTGCATTTTACAAGGAAGGGAAATCACAGATAGGAAAAGAGAGGAACAGAGAGGAGGGTCACTCAAAAAAAAACCCAAACCAAAACAAACAAACAAAAAAACAAAAAACAAACCCAAAACCTGACAGTGGGGTCCAAGCAGCTATTCTGTGATTGTAAGTTGGCGCTGTAGTGTAAGTAATTACACAGGCTTTCTGTACAGCTAGAATAGGAGTTATCTCCAGACTGTCATACACCCAGGGTAAGAAAGGCCTTGAAAGGAGGTAGGATGAAGTGAACCTACTGAACAGCACAGCCTAGGTCCCCCCACCTTTTTGACAGCTAAATTCAGGCAAAATGAACCTTACAGTGAAAAGAAATATAGGAAGACTGGGGAGCAGAGACGGAGAGATCAGAACTTGTACAAAAGGATGCTACTTACAGTGCTTCTTTCTTGTGACTCGAGTTGGTTTGTGAATGGAATAGACGAGACAGTTCTCCACTCTAAGTCTCACCAAGCAGACTGGGTCCTCAAAAATTTTCCTTTGTATTTGGCAGGGAAAGATACTCTTTCATCTGTACCTTGGAGCAAGAGCACGCATTGTACTGGTATTTAGGTTCAGGGGAAAACTCTCCTCTTTGACTTTTAAATTTCATAGCACTATTGTAGAAATGGATCAGGAGGAACATGGCAGCCCAAGGCAAACATTTATGAAAGCACTTTTGTTTGCCTTCTGAGAGATACAGTATTTCTGGTACAGGGCTTCAAGTTACAGGGCTTGCCTGATGTGATCTGAGCAGGTAGCAAGGGGAAGTCAGAATGTCTTCTAGTGAGTATGTCTCTTGTGAAGTTGAAAAAGGGTTCACTATTCACATGGAGATGGATAAATCACAGAGGAAGGACCAGCCTGGTAGGTATCACGCTGTGTGCTCTGTGGGAAGCAGAGGAAGAAATGCCTGAACTACAACCCATCAGTTTTGCGTCCTGTTACAGTCAAGAATCCCCAGGAACCTCTTGACTTCCCTTAGATGGCCTATTATGTATGTCTTATTTTACTGCATGAGACTCCATGCTCAAAATCCTTGACACAAAAAGGGAGGCATGATGATACGAGAAAGGAATAGAAGCTCCAGAAGGTCCAAGTTCCAAAGAGGAGTTTGTACATTGCTACTTGAGTGTGCCCTGCGACAAGACAGACTGCTACTAACCTCACCAGCAGCACTGGGATAAATAGCGAGTACTTTTGGTCAATAATGGTGCACAAGAAACAGAAAGGGAGAAAAGAAGAGTCACATAGATACAAGACAGACAACTATGGGAAATAGAGTAGAAATTATGAATCATCCTGTTTTGAAGAAACCAGTACCTCATCTTGAGTCCATGTCATTCTCTTTTGAGTATGTAACAGCAACTTTTGTAACCGATCCAGTCTTTCTAACACTGATTTTGACAGGTAAGTCTTGTGGATGACTTCCAGTGAGATAGGTTAGGAATTACACTACATGCAGGATTAAGTCTGCCAATTAGGGGCACGAACTAGGCATTGCAGCATTTGCCTGTGGAGTTCTCGACATCAGAGAGAAGCATAGAATAAACACAAAAGGAAAGTCTCAGTCACCTTTCCAGAAGACAGAGTATTATCTCCCTATTTTCTGATTTAACTAAGCTGAGTTCAGCATTTCACAGAGACATTCAGTAAAGTAAAACTACAAAATGAAGGGCAAATGCTAGTAGATATTCAGGGTATCGCTTTCTTCCCCTTGTCTTCCAAAAAAAAAAAAAAAGTTACAATGTGTAAAGTGCCAGCATACAAAGAGCACTAATTTAGAAGTCAGATGCCATTTAGGTTATAAGAAGAATTAGTTTGCTGCTGTCATTACAGGGTCCAGTGGGTGCAGCTGTGCTTCAGCAATCCATTTCAATGTGTCGTGCAATGCATCACAGTTTGTGGATTCTGCTTTGGATCTGCCCTCTGGAGAGACACCATCAGCTTCGGCAGGTCAGCCCTGAAAGGTGTGCAAGCCTTTGTGCATTCCCAAGACTTAGCAGCAAGTGCTTTGGCAGGCATGGAGTGCAGTGTATTAGCCTCTCTTTGCTGTCTCTGCAATGGTAATAGGGATTTCAGGCTGGTTCATCACATTGCTTTAGAGGAGAGCAAAACAGATCTGTCAGACCCGAATTAAGATAGATTTTTGTTGGAAGTTCTTGGAATTGATTTCTTTCCAGTTTCCTTCTGGGTAAGTAGTCAGCACAGTTCGGTCCAACTTACAAAATATCATTGATTTCTCTCCCCAAACCACAGATGATTCAGCTTGTAATTTCCTCTACAATTATAGAGCAGGTCTCCTTAGAAACTGCTTGTATCCATTCAAAGTTTCATCTTGTGGAAACCACATTTCCCCTCTCTTTGACCAGATGTGCTTGGCATGAGTCCACACAAAAAAGGAGGAGGAAGGTACGAAAAAATATTCTCCTGCTCCCATTCTCTCTTTTCTGCTCCCTGAAAGGATATTCACAGCATTACAACCTCAGCTCTCTCTGAGTGTTTTGGGATCAGGTCATCCCAAGCAGTGGGGTCAGCTATAGGGCTGCTCACAGCTCTGCAACAGAAATGGGCAGCATGTGGCATAGCCTTTCTACTCTGAGATCGGACAGGGTGCAACACAGAGGTCATGGTTTCTCTACCCTGATTCTGTGTCATGCCACCAAAGGCTAGTCAAGCCAAGCTGATTGCACAATTCGCTCTGCCTTGGTTGGCTGTCTTATGTTTCTCTTCATGTGCAACTTCAACAAAACAAAGGGGAAGTCTCCACCTTCTCTTGGCATCCCCTGTGACCCTTAAAGCAACCCATCCTCATACAGGGAGTCCCTATCATGGAAATTGCTTGGCTTCTGGTTTGAGAGATAGGCTCAGATAAACCACAGGTTCTAGTTTTTACAGATAAATCATAGGACCTAAGGACAGTTTGCAGAGCTTTGCAGGAGGCAGTTTTGTGCTGGGGCAAGGTCACAAGCAGAGTGACTCTTACCTCTGCTCTTCCCTCAGTACCTTTCTGAAAAAGTCAAGATAACATTAAATTAATTAAACATTTATTAAAAAACCTCTCAAATCTTCTGCCTCAGCAACTGCAAACTGGGTCTGTGCTGGCAACAGAGGCAAAACAAGTCCCTATTCGACCATATTTTGATCTCCATTGTGCCACAGAACATCCCTAGAGTGATTTAATTTCAGTCATTGCAGTGGCTGTGGACTGACACTTGTGCAAAAGATGTTGAAATCATATAACTGTTGTGTGGAAAACTTACATCCACACCAGTAAAGAGATAGAGAAGGCATAAGGAGTAGATATAATTGAAAGTGATACCTCTATAGAACGAAAGTTGTGGGTATGTATCCATATGTTTCTATAGATAACATCCACACACTCAAGAATGTACGTGAATAAATGTGTAGATACATACGTTTGTGCACATATATGCACTCACGCGCACATATGCACAGCAGCTATGCAGAGGTATTAAAAACGTGACGCATATTAAACCCCACTTACCTGAGAGGGATCTAAGAAAAGATATAACAAAAAAGAGGTAGCTCCCAGTTTCGTGAACATGTGCTGCTCTTCTCTTTTATTCTTTCCTCATTCTCTTTGTAGGGAGAGAAATCTTTGTCCCTGAGGTATTTATATCGTGCCAGCTTTTGCCTGCGTGGTTCTTTGTTCTGGAAAATGAAACCATTTGCAGTATTATACCTGAAAGCTTTTGTTGTACCAGTGCTTCTCCTCAAACACAAAGTGGGTGGGATCTGGTCTTCCCAATACCTTTGTGTACATTGCTTTAAGCGTCTTGGGGTACCAGGCCCTTCATATGAAGAATTCGATATGATTATAAAATCACATGGTCCACAAACTCCTGTCTCAGAATGGGAGGGAGTGTGGAACACAACCATCACCTCACCATTTCAGCCAGCACTGTAAAGCTGTTTTCTGAGGCTAGACAGCTGTGCATCTTTGGAGATTTCATTTATGTTGGGGTTTTTTGTGTATGTGTGTGTACTGTGATGCGGATAGGTGCCTGCTCATCCCTGTGTCAGCTCAGGGCAACACCTAACAGAGACTTTGCACAAATTGTCCTTTCGAGAGAGGATTTTCACATAATGCCAGTCCTGATGTCTGCTTGTAAAACAATGTTATGGAACAGAGCTGAGAAGCTTTTCAAGCTCTATTAAATTTAGATAGGCTCCTAGCCATTTCTTAAATCCTGTTCAAACATCCTTGTGTACAATAAATAACTTCCCTGGTCCTTTAAAAAAGAACTGACACATAGTTCACATTTGCACTCGTGTTTATTTAAAATGCAAATATTTAGTAAAGAGGCTGAAATGACCTCCATTCTGCCTCTATACAAGTACAGGCTACAAACACACTACTAGACCCAGAAAAATCTTTTACTTAAAATTACTCTTGACTCTTAGTTGGGGGTGGGATATGTTTTGGTGAGAACATAGTTTTTTACAGACACCACAGACTGGAACTGAAGTCTTCCCTAAGATGGGCAGTGTGGGTGGTTTTCAAGAGCTTGCTCAGCAATCACCAAAATCTGAGTGTTCAGCAGCTTTTTGGGGCATTCTCTTGGAATTCCACTCTGGACCATATCCCCAAGCATGGTAGATGTCTCTTGTAGACAGTGCAGGAGTTTGAGATCTAAAATCACACCAGGAAACCCCCTCTAGATGAGCTTCTTGATTTACTGTCTGCAAAACTGCACTTGACTTCATTTAGAAAGTGGCTTTGTCCTCCAAGTAATACAATGTAAGATCACTCTGTGTTTTGCAATGAGCAGCAGTGGGTGAGGATTATCGTGCTAATCCTGCAGAACAAGGGGAAATAAGTGACCAGAGTTTTCTACCCACTCTTCAGCCTCACCGCAAAACTTTTGTAAAAGACATCATTTCCTAGTACTTGCCATTAGCAAAACTATAGTCCCTCTGCTGCAACTAGATGCATAACCGATACATTTCATCACCTCTCTTTGTTTTGTTCTTGAATAATCTGTGAGTTAACTGGGATCATCCCAAATGCATCCATTACCCGGTACTATTCATTGCACACTTTTGACAAATAATCCTTGGCTTGTCGGTTCTTTGTGAACAGCTGTATTCAAAATTTTCATGCAGGGGCATAGGCCATGTTGTATGTGTCTTTATCTTGACATGATGGAATTAATTCCCAGCAATAGGGTTTGAGATTGTGGATTTAAAATTTTATTTCTATGAATATCTTGCAATACTTACTGAGAAGTTACAGTCTCATGCACTCATTTGCTGCTACAGTTGTACAGAAAGTTGGTACAGAAAGTTACAGTGGTTCGGGATCACATGTAAAAATGGGATTTTTAGATTTTCAACATTTTCAACAGACTTCACAGCCCACAAATCCCTATGAAAGTCAGTGGGACACTGTAATTCCATTCCATTAGGACCTAAATGACATGTTTTGCCTCGGCCTTATTAGCACAGCTGAAGCTGGGTTGTTTGAATCATGAAACATTTTCAGAGGATTTTGCTGGGTTTGTTCTTTCTGCCTTCATAAAGATGTCTGTTTGCTGCCTGGTTCTCATAGCATGGTCATGTTCTGCTTCCTAAAACCTCTGCCTGATGTTGGGATGCATGATGCTACTGATTTGCACTCCAGCTCCCAGCAGCCCTGTGCATCCATGGAGAGACAGGTTTTGAAGGCTGGGCAGGGATTTCACAGGGAGACTCAGAGCAGTCAGATGCATTGCAGAACAGCAAACTTGTGGTCATCAGAAGGAAATGGCAGCGCAGTGGCTGGGGTTGTGCAAAACACTTAGGTTGGTTCCCAGAGCTCTCTGTCACACCTTCTGTCTCCTCTTCCTCTGCCCCTGTGTTGCTAGGGTATTTGTCAACCGAATGGAACTGCTACTGTTCCTGGGGAGAAATAGAATTTAATATTAGTACCATCTCCCGTGGAAATGCAAGAGTGAGTCAAAGCTGAATAGAGTTTGTTTTATATACGAAGTCTTTCATTCTGCAAGGTAACTCATAGCACCGCACTGTGAGTTTAATGCTGCCAGCTCGGGCGGCTGTGTAGGCAAACACAGCAGGCTTTATGCATTAAGCAGCAACATGCACTGCTGTAACCATTAGGAGCAGTTTCACTAACAAAGAAATAGAGGAGAAATGCTCATCAGAGTCTTTCTCAGTGGGCAGTATTTGGTAAGTGCTACAAGAATCTTTGAATACACACTGGGCTGAAATCAGGTAGGTGTACCTTGTTTTAAAAGGACTCTGCTTTGTCTCTGTCTTTCCAGCCTTCTTTGGCTTACCCTTTGTTTATATTCCTCCTCAAAATGAAGCTGTTCTGCTCTCCTGAGCAGTGACTCCTGTGTTTATTCTGCCCTTATTTCCCATCAAAATAATATAATTCAATTAAAAATGTCAGGATTCAATGATACAAAGCTTATATACGCAGATTTGTCCTTTTTTTTTTTTAAAGAACTCCATCTTTCCTTTCAGTGATCTTTCTGTCATGTCTCACCTTATTTGTCCTATATGCTATGTCCTGATAATATGTCTGAGCAGATGTTGTTGCAAGTAGCTGGTGCTTCCTTAGACTTTAATTCCTCGAGGGGAGGGAGGTTACCTGCTGAAGTAACCGTGTGCAGCTCTGTGAGGATGGATATCACTGCCTGGTCAAAAAATCCCAGCAAACGGGAGGGCATAGTTACTTCTGTTCTGCTCTGAGACACTGTTTTTCCTGTTTGTGGCCTGCAATGGACAGACATAAGAGGAAGGAGGAGAGAAATGATAGCAGAGCTGGGGAAATATATGGTGTTTTGTTGATGATTGCAGGATCCAAGGCAGATGGTCAGTCACAGATGGATGCTTTGGGATGGCAGGTCAACCACAACAGCTATCACTGGTTGCTGGCTCCCTTCTCCAGTTAACTGTGTGGCCTGCTCAGCTCGCTCTCTCTTCGTCTCTCTCTCTCTCTCTTTCACAGATCTTTCCCAGTCTGGGCAGCTCTGGATGGCTCATAACATCTCAGTTTGTTGGCTGCAGTACAATCAGTCTCAAGATGGCTGAAAAGCTGAATACAAGAGAAAGATGCAGATGATGCAAGAGCTTTGAGGGAAAGGAAGACAGAAGGATTACATATTTCTGGATCCTTGCCCAAGCAGTGGATGTGATTGGGAAGGGATCCAGTGGGGTTCTCATGGAGTTACTGTGATTCTTCAGGTACAAAAGGCCTTTGTAACTGGACTGGAGGCAGATGTAGGCTGGCCCTTGCCTCCCCCCCCAGCCCCCCCCCCCCCAATTAACTTATTTTTTGTTTTTAAGGAGATTTTAAGGCTTTTGATTTTAAGGAGGCAAAAAGGGATTCAGACTCATCTCTTCATTATCTTATCTCATTACTTCTGGTGCATCTTTTAATGAACTAATTTCTGACTCCAAGAAATCTCTACACATTACTGGGTCTTTTCCAGCTGGAGAGTTTTAATGGTGTAATTCAATATCCTTCTCCTTCTTTTGCATCTTTCCTATTTATGCTCAGTATTCAAGACTAACAGAACGTTTACAAATCTGATATACACTTCCCAAGCTTCTATTCCCAAGTAGTGTAAACCAGCAAAACCTCAGTCTTTACTGTGCTCACCTGTAGAAGTCAACAAGTGAATTTGAGGAACCCTTACTTTTACTAACATTTAAAAAAATTGGCAAAAATGCTTTATTGCTTCTTTCTTCCTGGACCCATCCTTGGATTTTTACTAACATTTAAAAAAATTGGCAAAAATACTTTACTGCTTCTTTCTTCCTGGACCCATCCTTGGACTCTTAGTCCCCAGCAGGTGAAGAGCAGCAGTGTCATAACTCTACACATTGAGACTTTGAGCTGGCATTTTTCAGGCTGTTGCCCTCTGCTGCCCAAAAGTACCACCCTTTTGGAGGTAAAAAAGGGGATCTCTAACAAGCATTGCATCATGGAAATATGCTCTTAGTGGTTTTAAATGGTTAAAATCTTCCAATATAACCCCCACTCTGTAGTTTTCTTGCTTGTTTTTATTCCCTGCTTAATTTAATAAAACCTCCCTGCAAGAGAACCATAGAAGAAGAAAAAGAAAAATAAAAAAGAACTAACCCTTTCAAAGTCATGCGAATTTGCTTTTGAATCAGATACAAATTCAGTCCTATTGTTCACAAATTGCTATGTGCAGCCTTTCTCTGATGGGTCCTGAAGCAAGAGCAGAAGTGCTATCTTTACAACACCATAAAGCTTTATGACAGCAAAACTGTGAGGGAAACACTGTACCACCAATACAAGCTCAACGTCCAGTGGCAAAGCTCACTGGGTAGGTGCCTGCTGGTGGTGTTATGCACATCAGTAACCTAAAGCAATTGGAGCCTGGAGGATAAAGCTGGGGTTGGAGGGGCTTATGAGGAGAGGCTTATGAGCTGTGCAGTCACCATAAACGCACAGAGAGAGAGAGAGAGAGGCTAGGAGGATCTCAGGAAGCTTATGGCCACTGAACTGTGCCTTTCTGAGCAGAGTTTATGACCACACCAACAGATACAGACAATATGCTTTCTGCTCTTTACGTGGATGTTTATGACCACACCAACAGATACAGACAATACGTTTTCTGCTCTTTACGTGGATTTCTTCATCGAGAAAATGCCTGTCCTTTTCTGCAGGCATTAACTACAGACGTATTAAATGCAGGCAGAGAGTAAGTGCACCAATGGACTATCGATCCTGTCCACCAGCTTGCTTGATAGCTATGTCCTTTAGTCAGCTATTATATCTCCATACTCTGCAACTCCTTGAAAGCTGGGAATCCTGGAATTTGTGCACTGTAGGAGTGACCCTGGCAGGGAAGAAGCCGAATTAGCCTGCTGTCAGTCAACAGCAGGAGGCGTGTCGTTTAGGAGAAGACAGAGAGGCTTGGGCAACAGGTGGATGGGGG
>NW_010399354.1:23402-28874 GCF_000710305.1 Buceros rhinoceros silvestris | reverse complement strand
TAGCTGACTGGAGGAGAGTACACTTGAAACCAATCCAAGTAAAGCACGTTTAATAAACAAAGTACTAGAAGATTATAAAGCATTGTGATAAGAGAGAACGCGGTGCAGTTGCAGGTGCGCAGGCTGCACTTGTATTTCAATAAAGGCTTTGTGTGCACACAAGCTGTTGTCGCGTTGTCTGTCCCAACCGATCACAACAACTGGTGCCCACCACAACTTGTGACCCTAAAAGTTGGGGAGAGACCCCCCCAACATGGCACCAGTAAGGTAGGGTTGCATCCTTTTCCTGAAAGAGTGCAACCAGTAGCACCTCATGGAGATCTGCAATGGCATTCCCATAACATGAGTTCAATGAATACAAAGGTTTTGGGGGATGATTATGTCCAAGACAGTTAAGGATTATTTCAGGACAATACCAATATTGGTTGGACCAATTGGATTTGTTCTACAAAACACTGAAAGAAAGCAAGAGATGCTTAAAGTAGCCAATTTCCTTCTCCTGGCTGAGCCCATAACCCTGATATATCAGACAGGAAACAGGAGCAGTGCCATGTCACCGGAATAAGCTGACTTATAGAAGGCTCAACAGCTCCAGCTTCTAATTGTGAATTGTACATTTAGACTCCATCATTCACACTTGGCAAAGGCCAGCCAGTTTTACAACCCACTGCTGCTTCGCCCAGTGCTGCTGTGCCTGTGGTTAAGCTTGCTTTCATGTGTTGCAGGAGGCTTTTCCTGCACAAGCTCTTCAGCTCTTCTAGGGGCATGTGGCCTTGTGACCCAGTGGGGCAGCAGCAATGGACTCTATGTGTGTGCATCTCACAAGAGATTTATTTTCATCTCCCGCACCTGTCTCCCAGGTCACATTATCCAAGAATAACTCAGGTTTTTGCTGCTTCTTCCTGGACCATGCTTGTGAGAGATCCCTCAGGACAATGACAGCTAGAAGGACCATCTCAGCTGAAAGGGTTCAGCTGGGTGTGAATCAAATGGATTGCACACACATGTAGACTAAGTCCTACCAGGTGCACATGGTGTATTCTCGTCCCCTACATCCATATTGAGGTTAAAATGTATCCCAGCTTTAGAAAAAAGAAAAAGGAAGAAAGAATTCAGGTTACATTTTCTGAACTGTATGTTGATGTGAGGGATAGGGGAAAAGCAGATCTATGATAGATATAGTCCAGAAATGGCTTACAAAAGACTGCATAAAACTGTTCCCATCTGTCCATGGCAGTGACTTAGGCTGGAATTTTTAATGGCACCTGATTTAGTGCTGTGTTCAAAGCCAGAATGGTTTGCCAGATTCTAGACTTTAACATGGGATGAAGAGCACCACCGCTTGGCCCACATCTGAAACGCTCCATCCTGATAACTTTCTGGTTTCTTTTTTCTTTTTCTTTTCCTTTTTCTTTTCCTTTTTCTTTTTCTTTTTCTTTTTCTTTTTCTTTTTCTTTTTCTTTTTCTTTTTCTTTTTCTTTTTCTTTTTCTTTTTCTTTTTCTTTTTCTTTTTTCTTTTTCTTTTTCTTTTTTCTTCTTTTTCCTTTTCTTTTTCTTTTTCTTTTTCTTTTTCTTTTTCTTTTTCTTTTTCTTTTTCTTTTTCTTTTTCTTTATCTTTATCTTTTTCTTTTTTCTTTCTTTCTTTTTTTTTTTTTGCTGACCAGCTTTGTATTTGTTTTGAAGAAAAATTACTTGAATGAGACCAGTTTTTGCTTTCTCTCTGCTTCCAATCTGCTGTAGCTGTAGAAGTAGTCCTTCAGTCTATTTGCACCCATTTCAGAGTCTTCAAAGTGCATCAATACATCTACTTAGGCTGGGCAGATAGATAGACGTGCTAATTGGCTGTTCTGCTCCTCCTTTCTCTGGGGAAATTTTATCCCTTTAACAACATCTTAAAAACCAGGTTTCTACCTGAAACAAGCAAGGAACAATTAAGACTCTTTATCACACTTCTCCAGCCTTAGACAGGACACTTGTGATCCTATCTTTTGCTTGGACCCCTTGAACAACACATCAGCCTACCTAATTCTCTTGAAAAGTGATAAGGATGGGGAAGAAGCAAAGGAACCCTACACTTTGGTGAGGTTTCAAACATTATTTTGGGTTTGGTATGTGCTCTCAATGCGCTATCTCCCAGAGGAACAAATAAAAAATACAACGGGGTACAAATGTTCCTGGCAGAAGCACGTTGGGCTAAAGCAGCACAGAGCCAGCGCAGTTCATGCTTTTTTTGCTGCTATTGTTGAACTATGAGAGCGACATACCTAAGGGTTGTGCTAGCTGGCACTTTTTCTGCAAACTGAACTGGCACAACTACAGTTAGTTGGAAAGATTCCATGTAGTTTGTTTTTCAGAGGAAGACTGGGATTTCAACTAAGAAAAAGCTCAATTTTTTCCAAGGAAAACCTTTGACTTGGGGAGTGTAAGCTTAGTTTAGAAGGCAGTATAGGGCGTGATATGCTATTATGATACAGCCCCCACCTTTCTCAAAATATGTAGAGGCTTGAGTCAAAAAAGAGGCCCACCTGTTTCAAATTAAAAAATAAATACTTTCTAAAAGAATAAAGAAATTCTTACAAGTTTAGTTAATTTTGTAGTAGATAAAAATAAGTCTCTCCCCCAAATAAGATAGCTATGAACATGTATAACAGTACATTCAAACGATGTCCTAATAACCTAATGAAAATATTTACTTACGTTGACTTTGATTCAATTAGAGATTTATTTTAATTATCAGACAGAAATTAACTACCTTTCCTTATTAGACTCTAAACAGAATAAATTCAATTATATTCTACTGACTCAAATAACTCACAGGGGGAAATTGTGTGAAGAACCAACTGCCCTGTTCTGTGTGTTGAGGGGTGCAGCCTGCTCAGCACCTTGCATGATGAAGCCTTCTGAGCGCTTCCTTCTCTGCAGGCTTGTTCTGCAACTCCTCAGCCCTTGAAGGAATCACAGACATGTGAAGGAATAATGAGGTCTCTGTCTATACAGTTATAATAGATTACTAAATGTATCAAAGTTGCTGTAAATAAATCATTGTATCAGGCTCATTTAGCCTGATTCCTACCCTCAGATGGCTTGTAATACAGTCCCAGCTCTGAAAGTCAGCCATTCCTTCGCAATTAGATTTATCACTAATCAAAAATGGAAGCTACCCTGCCAGCTCTGAATTATGCTCGGAAACACCTAGTTGGGCTCAACCCTCAAAGCTGTATTTATTCATTTATTCAAACTTAAAAAAACATCCACCTGCAAAGATTTAGATGACCTAACTATTAATTAAAGCTTACAATGACCATCCAACAAGGTGCAGCACCCACATTAACCTAGCCATCTAGTAAATCACAGCTGCTGTCTCTTGGCAACACACCTTCCGCCTTCCTCAAAAACTCCATCCAGTAAATGGTTTACAGCAACTGCATCTCTGCAAGCCACAATTTTCCCTTTTCACAAAGCCCCATGGGATGACTGGTCTTACACGGACCATGTGATCAGACCCACGACGACTGTACTTGGGTCAGGGCTCTCACCCAGCAAGGGTTGATAGGGTGCTGGCAGGACTGGCTCGGTGTTGTCTGTCTGTCCTCCCATGGGAGAACAGTTTGTATTCAAGGGCTGCAGGGGACTTGTTCCTGGCCCAAGACTGTCTTGAAAGGCATGTCCCTTGTCTCCCTTGCCACCTTGTTTCCAGCACCAGACTGTATGGGCTCATCTGATGCCCAGCCTCCCACTGAGCCCTGCTTGCCATTGACCTGCTCTGTTTCCTCTCCCTTTTGAATCCCAAATCACCGCATGGAGAGAAAAACGATTTTGTGTCCTGGAAGGTCTCAGGTCACTTCTAATTCATGACCAAATGCTTATGCAGAGGTGAGTACAATCTCTCCCTTCAACTGCCAAATACACCCACAAAATCCCAGCTTAGTAAATTCATCTTCTGCAAATATGTATCAGGCCTGGATAACAAACAGCACGCTGTGCAGGTGGATATAAATAAAATCCCTTTACCATTGCAATCTAGCCATCTCTCGGCAGCCATGGCAACCGAATAACAGTACTCAGATTCAGTTATCAGTGATACAGCATGGAAGTTTATATAATATAACACAGGATACGTTTACACCAAGTTTCACACAAGGAAGTCAAAAGGTAATATTGTATTCGTCTAGAGTTGCAGTGGGAACCATGTGTGTGTAGGAGGAGGCATCTGGGTATGACCAGATTATATTTTGTAGTTTAATGCCTTTACTATTTTGTAAATAGGTTTAGGTGTCAAAATACTCTTCGAAGTTGCTCCTCAGTGAAATTCAGTTCAACGCGCAGTGTTCTGCAAGTTCCTATACAGAGTCTCCAAAGCCTCTTTGAAAACATAAAAGTATTATTTTTCTACCACCGTGTGATCTCATGAAATACTAATATCGATATACTTCAGATGTAGTTCTTGGTCTCTGAGGGGATGATTACAGAGAGGAAGAAACGTTTGTCTATGGACAGGAAATCTGTGGGAATAAGAAATATGTGGAACAGAAGTCTGTTCTGCACAAGGAAGCAACCCAACCCCAGCCTCCATCCAGCTGTCCTCCGAGGCCTGCTTTTTAAGAAGATGCAGTCTTAGCTATTAGGTAGGGACGGGTAAGGTGATAATATTAAAAAAAAAAAATCTTTTTTTTCCCCTAGATTATGTTCTGTTACCCATAATACAATGTGTTGAACAGAATGGACTAATTTCAACAAACTGCTGACTATAATGTTCATATGTAAAAGTGAATATAAACCAGAAACATTAATATAATCTCAAGTTGAAATTTTGCAATTTAATTTTACTACTTCATTACAACATGTTCTTTGGTAGAGTCCAGTTGACCATAACTGTAACTATTTGGTATGTGGAACTAATTAATGTAGTAACTGACTGGCATCATGATATACATTTCTGTAAAATGGTCACAGTAATCTTATGTGTATCTTCTGTTTATCTACAGTAGCGTGTTCCAAGAAAGCTTTTCTCAACAAAACCATGTAGGACTTGGTGCTGCAGAGTGGGAACATGGCTCTGTCTCTTCTGATACAGCAACCACAAAATAGGAAGCATTACGCATCTGGTGAGGTTTGATGGTACAGAGCTTCCTAATTGTGTAAAAGCAGAGTTCCCAAGGTGCTCAGGGCCATCCTTTTAATTTTCTTTGTAGTCCCTTGGGTTTGAATGTAAACTCTCAGGGTAGACCCCAAGTCATATGGATGAGGTGCAAACTGATCATTAGGGAAGATGCTGCTACCTGAAGAAGCTAAAAAATGGCACTCAAGCCCATGTGCAAAACTGAAGTAAGATCTCAGCTCTCCATAGCACAGACAAACACCTCGCATGAATCCATGCTGCCAGTTTCCAGAATCATTCGGTAAATACCTCATGGTAAGAGCTGATGGCAAAGACAAGTTTATTGATTTGATTCACGAAACCTTATTCCCTAC
>NW_010399354.1:5433-23311 GCF_000710305.1 Buceros rhinoceros silvestris | reverse complement strand
ACACTGCCACGGTGGTTTACACCTCTCTGACACCAGTATTACAGTAATAAACTAAATCCATCATATTCATACGAAAACCAATAATGTGCATTGGAACTAAGCAATTAAACAGGATAATATGTTTCAATAAAATAACTGTTTCAATCCAGTAGAAGCAGCAGGAAATAATTTAATTTTAGAAAACTTTTTTTTTTAAAGAACATTTTAAAAACTCATAACGATTTGAGTAGATGTGAAGCAAAATCTTTAGTCAGCACTCAGAAAATGAGAGACTGGATGATTTAAGATGCAGAACCTATAAACTTGGCCTCCTTGAAGTTATCAAATCTAGCAGAGGATCTGATGATAAAAGGACAATTTAAAAGAATAAGAAAATGCATTAGAATAAAAGCAGGGACAAAAGCTACATACATTAAAGTAATTATGGTTCAGCTCGCTGCCATGTTACGTTAACACATTAATACAGCACAAACTTTACATTTAGTTTTGTGAATTTAGCAAAAGTCAGAAGAGGTAATTTTGGAATTTTCACATAAATGAATATACCAGAGATTCAGATGTTTGATCTGGGCATCACTTTAAAAGCAGAAATGTGACATGGGTTTGAGGATGATCTGTGTTTTAAACATTAGGTAGTACAACAAAGGCTCCATGCAGACCTCATGCCACAAGCACAGCCTATTCTACAGCTGGCGTTAACTCCGCTGGGCCTCCTTCCATGTCTGGAAGATTGCGTGTCTGCACATCATCTTATTTGACCACGTCCATGAGACTGCACAACCACACCCGTCAGGGTAAGGGGCTGGTGTTGGCCATGTTGTAATGACAGACATGCAGGATATGGGTGTTAAAAGCCATGTAGATCTTAAGTAAAGAGTGACCGAGCCTAGCACAGTAACCAGTTGTCGGTCTCTGACTGCGTAGTCAGTGGAGGAGGCTCCACATTCAAACTGTTTATGGCAGATACTGACTCTGGGCATTATGGCTAGATTATGACATCCTTACTCACATCCACTGAGCTTTTGCCTCTGCTGATTGCAAAGTGTCTGGCAGCCCTATCTCTCTCCATTTGTCTTCTAACAATTAAGGATGTCTTAGCAGGCATCATTTCAGTCTACCTTAGGCGCCATGGAAGATGGTCTGAATACGGTCCATGTCTATGCTGCTAAAGTAGAAAGGGGCCACAGACCCAGACTCTGACCCTCAGACTAGGTAGGATGGACAATGTTCATACTGTCTTTGCACAAGACCTGCTAGAGTAGCCTTGTCTTAGGGACAGCTGGCTGAGGCAAGCCAGTAAATGAGCCATTTGAATGATCAAATATGGACTATTTGACCTTGTTTCCTGATAACACAGACATATCCAATTTAATCAGACATGCCACACAGCCCACAGGCTAATGTAGCATTCCTAGTGTGAAGATGAGGAAGAAAAACCAGATGTAGCTGAGAAGGTCAAAGTCTGCATTCTAAAACATTATCTTAGGATATAGCTTACAGCAATTATTAGCACTTTTATAAGAATTGAGATAGAGATCCTCATACTATCAAGATATTTCCAGTAGCACTTACATTGTGCAAGACATCTCTCAAGAGTTATAGAAAATCATGTCCTTGCCCTGTAGACCTCTTCTACTTTTCGCACTGAGAGACTAAGAGACAAAAGATACCTTTTGTGTATCCCAGCTGCTCCCTTTTACAGGAGGATAAGCTTGTCGTACTGTGAAAGAGCAAACAAATGCAATCTTGAAACTAATTCTGCGCTAAAGGGGATGAACCAGATGACTCACAGGTTTTGGTAGCAGCAATTTTGCTAAGCCCATCGGTGGCAACATCTGCTACTTGAGTGACTGAAGCTAGAAATTATTTCTTTCCTTTTCTAGTTATCAGAGTTATTAAAAAAGGAGCAGTATGGTAGAGAGTTGGCTCCAAGGAACTCCACGGTGTCACAGCTAAGTCATTACTGGCACTTGGATTATTTAATCTGAAGCTTGTTCAGGTCATTAAACTGGACTACAGAGCAGATAATTCTTTACCAGGCCACTGTATACCTCTGGGTATATCCGGAGGAAAAGAAATGTGGTGGTTCCATCACACTTTCCATTGGATGAACGGTCATCCAACATGTAAGTGGTCTATGCGATCGGTTATCGCTGGGCTGGCTACTAGATGAATGACATGCTCTCTATTAACCTCTGTTCATTCCCAGAAGGGGAAGAGAAAGGGAATAAGGGAGAGGGTCTTAAGGATTGGAAAAGAAAAGTAAAACTGCTTTAACAAAAATAATAACAATAAAAGGAAATACATACAAACCACCATTGAACCCAACCAATCCTCCTGATGGCAATTACGTAGCTGTCACCACTGATGCTGTAGGCAGGTTCTCAGAACTTTCCCTTATAAAAGCTCTATATGAGCTATCATCTCAGGACTGTGTGTGGCCAGCAGGTTTAATCAGACACCCAATGTTGTTTATTGTTCTGCAGCAAGGAGATCAAGGGGAAACCACATACCCCTTGGTCATTGCTTCCAGAATCATCCTGCCAACAATTTCATCTGTTTTGGAGTCCGCTTTGATAGACTGGCTATAAGACACACCTGCAGTGTACCACAAGGCATTAAGAGGACAACTTGGAGCTATCACAGAGCTGACTTTGCTCTGACTATCCAGACCAGCAGAGTGTCAGCACATGACTCGTCTCAGTCCCGGAAGAGCTGTGGCTGCATTAGGCTGGTGCTGTGCCCACAGTAATTAGATCTGCCTCTCAAGAAGACTAAAGAGCTTGGGCAGAATGACAAGGCAATATAATTATACTGCTTCTGGAGCTAACTTGGGGAACCACACCATTAGGCTGAATTGTGTAGCCTAGATATTTCAGGAGGTGCTCCATTTTGAATTATCTTTGATAAAAACTCACAAGGGAGAGATTTAGCGCTGCAGCTATAAGTACCCATACATCTCTCCCTCCTACTTCAACCAGCCGTGCCTCCTAGAGTGTTTTTCCTTCCAGTCCCAAAACCCATGGTGCAGCCACATGAGTGTTAGCCCCCCTCCATGCTCCAGCCTCCATCAGGATCTCAGTCCAGCATGGCTCCCTGTCAGAAAGACATCTGGTACAGCTTCCCATTCAACCTTGGAAAAGAGCTTACTGCAGCAGCGAAATGGGAAGCACAATATTAAAGGAATGAAAACTAATGGTGTCGAGCATAAAGGAATCAGGTTAGGTTAATAATAGTGGAAGGTCATTATTAATTTTTGCTGGCTTTTCAGAGTTTTTTTTTTTTCAAATCAGCTCAGATTTGCTACTATGACAAGCACAGTGTAAATGCTCACCCAGTTAGACACTGTACCTTCACCTTATTACGTGTGATTGAAACTGCAAACAGCTCAGATCAATCTTAGAGATATTAAATTAGAGCTGAATCTCTTTCTGTCTCCCATACAAAGTGAGTTGAGCTAAATCTGAGATAATGCCCGTATCAAGAGACATTATAAACCATATTCTACTGGGTGAAGATTTATTTTTAGTTTTTCCACAGAATATTTCTGGTTATATGAACAATGGGAAAGGAGAGAAATTCTCGGCATTAGAAATGCATTGAATCTGTACATGCATTATGTAGCAGCTAGAGGTTCTGTCTTTAAGACAGGACCGAATAATGACTCTTGCATAATGTAACAATAGGATAACTAAAAAGAAGGCCTGGGTTGAAATGAGTAGCAGAGAATATTACAGAATCACAACAACAAGGGCATTTGAAAATGAGGGCAAGTAAGCAACCCAAGGAGAGAAAAAGTAGATATAATGAACAGAAAAGAAGCATTCATTATAGGGTAGGTGCAGAGCAAGGAATAAGTTATATTCCTACACTAAACTAAATTGGTACATACAGGCAGTTTTGTGTCTCTGCATCTTCGAAAAAGCGTCCTCTCCCACTCCTCGTACTGTTGGCACAGTTCTTAGGGTGATAAAATGAGTCTTGCATCCTAAGCACTAAGCTAAGCATCATTGTCATCATCATCACAACTAAATTGGTTTAGGCCATCTCAAACAGTTTAGTGATCATTTTTTGGCTATGCCCATATCCATAAATAGAACGGAGACAGGTTATAGGCTAATGTGCTGTCCTAGAATCACCCAAAGTGTTTATTGCTAAGAGCTCTCTGGCATAATTTTGTGTTTTTGTTCTACTGTTTTCCCAGAGAGTCTCAGGACACAGATGGGGGATAACCTGTGTGAGAGACAGTTTAAATGTATACACTATTTTCTGATGAGTGAAAGGAAAGGTTTGCCATGTGGAGATGAACTGTGCTGTGCCACTTGGCCTCAGGGCCAAAGTATGTTCCTTGGTCTGCTTTATTTGGTAGTGCAAAATTAAGCCTTTGAGAATCACAGAGGTCAAATGAGGTATCAGAAGACAGGAAAAATGTCAAGAATAATCATTATTCTTAAATAGGGAAAAGATCAGTCAGCATCAGTTCCTATAAGAAATCTAGAAAAAATAATTGACTAACCTGAAGGATAACAAGAAGACAAATAGCCTACTGGAATTTATCATCAAAACCAGATTGCATTAAACTAATTTAACTTCTGTCTCTGACAAGATCTTACAGATAGAGATGAGACAGTCAATTTCACATATTTTGAGATCAACACTGTCTCATATGACATTCTCATTAAAAAATCTACATGTATATAGCCTTGGTGGAACTTCTATAGCATGGGACAAAATTGACCAAATAATCATATGCTAAGAATATTTTCTGGAGTTCACTGTTAAGATGGACAGAAGTACTGAATGGTGTGCCAGAGGGGCCTGTGTTGGATCTCACTCTACTTGATATTTAATTAATGACCTAGATGACAGAAGAGAAAATATTAGATTTTCAGATGGCCTGAGGACAGGAAGAACAGCAAATGCATTGGAGGACGGATCTAGAATTTAAGGAGAGCTTGAGAAATGAAATCTTGAATAAACTTCAAAGTGAATAAATGCAACATGTGACACTAAATCAAAAATAATAGATGGCACATACGTGGTATACTGTACAACCAGTAAGGCACTCTTTTTCAAGACAGGCTCCGAAGGTTGCGTGGTACTTCTGTACCCTGCAGGGGCACGCAGGCAGGGCTGCTTAGTGGGAGCAGATTTGTAGAGTGAAAGAGGCAGGGCTGAGAACCCATCTCTCTTTGGTTAACTTTTAGGGGTTTACTTCAGTCTAGATCTAGTCTGGTCTTGTGGACTGACTGTCCACTAGCACAAAGTGCTCAGTAAATACACTTTTGAGGAGCATCTTTCGGTTTAGTTTTATCCCAAAGGAAAGGAGGTCATGCACTTCAAGACTGCTCTGTAATGCAAAATAAAACATGTTACATGGAGATAGAGTCAACCGCTTCAGAAGGACTCTTGTAACAACTGAAATACAAATGTACATGCATACCATTGGACGTCATAAGCTGAAACAAACATCAGTTTTCCATTGCAAAAATGGCAGATATCAGATCAGGTTTTGCAAGCAGAACAGCTTGCAAGATTTGCTGTTTTGTTCCACTTTTTGTAAGGGCTCAGCTGAAGTGCTCTCTTTAGTTCTGGGTATCAGAAAGAAAAACTGAAGTCAGTCTAGAAGAAAGTGATTTTGAAAGTATGATCTATTAGGAAAAATTAAAGGACTTGGGATTGTTTAACTTAAAGACTGATTAGGGAGATGACAACAGACCACAAATACACAGAGAAGAGAATAATCTGTTCCCTCTTCCCATAATGGATTGCACAAAAAAGAATAACAAGAAAAGTCTCCTAAATCTATGCACACTGGTGTAGACTGCCTAGGGAGGTATGGCAGTCTCTATCCATGAGTATCAGCAGCAAGTAGACAAGCAGGAGATATACATGAATGTTCCTTAGGCTAGGTGGATGGACTAAACAGCTTCTGAAGGTCTCTACCAACCCAGTTTTAATATGACTCTGTACTGACTTCTCTCAAATCGATGAAACTATACCTTTTTTTTCAAAAGTCATTGTTTCAAGCAGTGAAGAGCAGAATCACTTTATCAGCTTAGGATGTTTCCCTGGGATATAGTCTGAAGATGATGAGGTGAGAAGGTCCTAGGAACCCCTCTTGTATATCCTGAGGAGGTCCCAACTCCTCTTGCCACTGAACTACTGGAGGGAAGAGGTGTCTTCCTCCTCTTCAGACCATGGTTTCAAATAAATGTGGTTATGCTTAGCTGGGAGAGATCATGGCAGTGCAGATCACAAGCAGAAATAGAATTTTAGTGACTTGGAAAATATATTGCATATATTTTGCATTTGAGAAGTGTTGAAAAGATTGTGGTAAAGACTGGAACACAGCCTTTATATTCTGTGCTTCTGTCAACTACCTTTATCAGAAGAACATAAGACACCAGAGAGTAAAAAGAGGAGCAGCAACTGGAATTACCAGCTGCAGTGGAATATCCATAGAGCAAATAAAACAACCACCTGACCACTGACTGCAATCCTTATGTAAAACAGGATACTATCTAGATTCTGGTACCAGTAAATTGCTGTTTATCACATAATCTGTATGTACAAACACAGTTTGTATTAAAAACTCTAAGGGGGAAGAGTGGCTCACTGTTGGTCTGCATGGTTCCACCTTCCTCTCTAACATGGTACAAATGGTGCTAAAAACATGCCTTTTCTGAAGGAGCATGAAGTCTGCTGCCACAGGATGCGGGCTTGAGCTGATGCTCAGAATCTCAAGAGTACTTTGCCCCTTGCAGAATGAAGGCCAGACTTCTCACACATCAGAGAGCAGTTGCTCTTCAGGAACAACATGACATTTAGCACCAAGTCAGGAAAAACACAATGGCCTAAGCGGTGCTGAATTGTTGTATTGATGACCAAATGTGCAGTGACATTTTAAAAATGAGCACTGGCTTTTTAGTGCTCTACAAACTGCAAACCTGATCCTTTAAATCCTCCATGCGTGGAATTCACATTGACTTGTGTACACAGAGGACTAGCCAGGTCAATCCCTGAATATTAAATAATCACTTGTCATTCCTGATGTCTCTGCTTAGAACTGCCATCATATTCTTTTGTGTAGGCAGAAAGTGTTCAAAACTTTTTCATAGTCTGGGCTTTACTGAACTGAGAAGACTAATATTTATAGAGCAATTATTCCAGGACGGAAACCTACACTTTCTCATCCCTTAAAAAAAACTCCCTAAATCTGAAATGAGCATAATTGTTGGCAATATCTACCAACAAAGCAATCACTGAAACAAATAGTCAATGTTAAAAAGAATGTGAGGCCATCCCAGAACAACCTCCACCTTATTAGGCAGTCTAGACAGTCTGGCTGCAGTAACATGAAGAATTTGTCTTTCCCAAGCTACATTATATTATTTTTAGCAGCCAAAATGTTCCATAGGCAAGGAGAGCATAGAGCCAACATTTATTTTGTCAGTGCTGTTAATTTCTTACATACAGTGGAATAAATTGTAGAGGTGTAGGCATTAGTCAGTGAGACCTGGATGCAGTAAACTAAACGGGGTGTTAGACTGTGTCTTCTGGCCTCCAGGGCTCAGCACTTTAACTCTGTTCCTTGTTCCTGGAGCAGGTTAAGTCTAGAAATTGTAGTGGTCTGCACAGTTCATTTTCTCCCCAGAGAAAATATATAAACAACGTGTAGCTGTGCCATGACTCCTCTATTTACAATGTATGAAGAGCTACAAATGTCTCCATTTTATGAAAATAGAGTGTGTCCCTTAAGTATCTATCTGAAAAGCAGCCACAATAGTTTTCCATTGGGCAAAGTTTTGCTTCTGTAAGACTGAATGAATAAAAATGGAAATGCAGGGGTAAGAACGAATGCTGATTTCTAGAATACCCGGCAATTGCAAATATAATTGACTGAAAGGTAATGTATAGAAAGAGCGCATTTTTACATAGTGGTTGATACACCTACTAAATCAATCATTTATTTTTAACTAGGGATGCTTAACACATGTGTAAAGAGAGGCCATAGTGGAAATTCTTGTAAATTGCAACTTGATCGCTAAAGAATGAATAGTCCATGAATAGAAAATCAAAGGACTAGCGATCATTACATGAATGGCAGATGGCCTGAGCAGCCTTGAAAACTTGTTTATGAAAGGTGTTTTCCATTTGAATGAAAATTGAGTGGAAATGTAATGAAATGAGGCTGCTCTTTAACTCTCCATGTGTAGGATCCCACCCTTGCTTAAGCTGATGATGGTTTTGTTCCACGTGTAGTGGCCGTTGTCTGTAAATGGTTAGCTAGATTCCACTTTCAGGTATACTTTAGGGAAGAATCTGGGAAGAATGTGACTCAAGGCTTGCTTTAGATTAAGGCTCACTTCCCAGTCCCCCACAAAGGCCAGTCAGTTCCTATTTCTCGGTTTTTATTTCCTTCAGGTTGATAATATATCTGGTACTATGTGTTTGTACAGCACATTATTACTCTAACTTGGCTGGTATCCCTGGGCAATGCTCTTTGATGGATGACATTAGTAATATTAATGATGAGAAAGAAAGATCACCATTGGCATTCATTTCCTGTCACGTGGAGAGCCCGAAGGAATGCAAAGGGCTGGAAGGTACTGATCCTCTCTTTCCTCTGGGTGAGGATTAAGGCCACTGAAGAGGACAAACCTGCCATCCTGTTGTGCATGGAATGTAATTCCAGAGATTTTTAAGTCATGCACATTACAAGCACCACCTTTATTTGTGGTGAGCAGTAGTAGTTATAGTAGAAATAATGTAGTAGTTGTAATAATAAGTGGTCAGGCATTAATTGAGTGGCCTTTCCAAACGGAGTTTCTACCATTTGGTGCTAGAAGAAGGTGGTCTGCCGGGAGTGTGTGATCAACTAAACCCACCACGCTAATCCCCCCTATTACTGTGCTTATTAATCTGTTTGGTTATTTCATTAATTTCTTCAGCTAGAGATTAGTTTATGTCAAGATGGGGGAGGTTTTTTTGTGTACTCCCCCTGGCTGCGATTCCTCCAATTTCTGGAGCATTACAGCAGCTTTTGCATGCAGTGTTGAGAATGCCTCCACCAAGACATGCATAATATGCTATTTACTGAGAAATTCCTAAAGAAGAAGAAACTGCCCTTTAAAATAAACTTTGCTAGACCTTGGCAAATAGATTGAGAAACATTAGAATTAGAGTGTTTTCATCTGCATGAAAGGAATTTTTTTTTTTTTTTATTTTACCAACCAACAGCTGTGCTTCATGGATAAGCTTCAGCAGAAGAAAACATGTCCATAGTTGTTACAGATACTTTAAAGAACTATTGCCAATATCTAGCTTTGCCACTTTCTTCTCAGTGTTTTGCAACTATAAAATACAGTTATTTATTTTCTAAATACCCTCAAAACTGGAAAATATACCCTTCAGGATATCCTCCATTATTCTCTGTACACAGGTGAGGTGAGCAGACATAGGGCTTCTCTAAGACAGAAACTTTTTAATTTGTGTGAGTGGGAATCTGATAATCAATGCAGAGTGTCCTCTTATCCAAAATACAAAGACTTTGGTGGTCTGGGTTCTTCTGGTAAATGCATTTTTCTCTCCTGGAAGGCAGCAATGTAATTTCACACAGGAAAGAGGACAATTGCACTGTAGAGATTTACATCTTATATATACTTTGGAAGACGGTAGCCAACATATTCAAACGTATTTATTGTGACTGATGTCTGTTCCCAAGAAAAGTCTTACAAGAGGGCCAACAAGGACCAGTCGTTTCATTTTCAAAGTTAGGTGAAAATATTGCAAATATTGACACCACAGTCATCGTTGTTTACACTGGATGATAGCACTGGTGTGAGGCAAGTCCAGATTGCAGCTGATTAGGAACACAATAGTACCATTCAGCCTGGGAAAAGCCATCTTCTCTTTTGCAAGGCTATCTGCAGCTGAATGGCCTCACAGTCACATATCATGCCATGGGAATGGGACTGCAAACTGTCCAGCACATCAGTTTCTGTGGTGTATGCACCTCCCTTTGCTCCAGCCTATGTTGTCTTCCATTCAGTCATGCCACCATACAGGTCCCGCTTTTGCTCCTCAGAAGAGATTTTACCTTTCTGTTTCGACATGTACACAGCTGACTCTTTGATCAAACTGCATGTTAAAAACCTTCTTTGAGCATAACTTGAAGCTATGATAGTACCATACTAGAAGCAGGGCATGTCCAGGGACGTGAAAACATATCTTGTTCTTTAGTAACACGATGCTGGAAACTGTGTTGATTGAACTATTGGTAGTATATTGCGCTTTTTTGTGACTGACTGTTTCAATCAGTTTTCATCTGGAAACTAAAATGGAATTTGGAGGTGGATATGGTGTTAATTAGGATGGAAATAGGCTGCAATATGCTTGGAGTTAATAATCTTTTCTGGTGGAAATCTCGTTTCGTATCAATGCCAGATTGTTAAAGAAGCATTTTACTGGGAAAGATATTTTTATGCAAAACTGTTACCTGTCACAAAAGACAAAGTGAATTGAACTGAAGATCATAGAATCATAGTATTATAGAATAGTTTGGGTTGGAAGCAACCTTGGAGATCACATAGTTCCAACACCCCTGCCATGGGCAGGGAGATTTTCCACTAGGTCAGGTTGCTCAAAGCCCCATCCAGCCTAGCCTTGGACACTTCCAGGAAGGGAGTATCCACAGTTTTCACAGAAAATTTGTTCCTGTGCTTCACCACCATCACAGTGAAGGACTTCTTTCTTGCATCTAATTTAAATCTATCCTCTTTCACTTATCAGACAACAGCAGCAAGGCCAGAAAAAAGAGAAAAAAGTCAAGGAGACACACTGGTTAGAGTCAGATGTGAAGAAATGAAAAACATCACAGGAAAGGAGGCAGAAACAGCTGGATAGAATGCTGTTTAGGAGAGGAAAAGGCAAGCTAAATAACATGCTAAGAGACAGAAATTCATTAGAGGGCTTGTAAGACACAGGAAAGAATGAAATGTAGGGAAGAAAATCAAGAAGTGACTGAAGGGTGTGGGAATACTGATTGGAAACTGGAGAGAACAGCTCTGGCAATCAATAGGAGACTTGAAAGCTGACAGCAATCCAGGAATTTAAATTCAAGGAGTGAAATATAAGAACCAGGCTGACTGTCAACATGAAAAGTGAAGTCTGGTCTCCTAAGGAAGAGATGACTTGAAATTAAAAAAAAAAAATTATCATGGAAAAGGAACCTGAACTCACCAGAAGATAGAAAAGAGGCAAGTAGTTGGATTTCCAAAGGGAAGAAAGATGAAAGGGGAATAAAGATTGACCTGATAGGAGAAGGCAGTAAGAGTGTGAGCCTGGCATCTTTGCAGCAGCTTTGGGAGTCAGACAACAGGTGCCTTAAGCCAGATCTCAGCAAGACCTAGAAGTGAAAGAAGCAAGTGAAGGGGGTGGGATATATGTGTGTCAGAAAAACTTTTATGGGAAAGCTGACAAAAGCCATGGAGATGGGTTAGTGGTGGTCTTACCAACTGTGTTTACCAGACGACTGTGAGAAAGAGACTGTTGCTCAGCAAAGGAGCTAATCTGGGACATGTCATCGTGGTTTGATGCCAACAGTCCAATTGCTTTGTGGGTAGTGTTGTGGAAAGAACAGTTGTCTATTTCTTAGACCAAACTGTATGCTCCTAAGACTATCTCGGACCTGAAAAACTGTCTGAGGCTTGTGTCTGGTGGCTTGAGGGGAAATAGGTATCTTAAGTATCTTAAGTAAGAGTTTATTAATATAAGCAAATTTATTTCTCTGCATGGCATAGGTGGTAAGTTTGAGATAGCGGGAACAAGTAATCAGAAGGGCCAACAATTTCCCTGACATTGGGCTTTTCTGGAAGCTCAGAATTAGGACTCTCCTTCAAGAGCTTCCCAAAGAGGAACTATCTCTTACTCATATGTGCTCGGCTGGAGAAATTGCTTTTAGCCACAACATTAAAATTAGATGTCAGAAAATGCAAGGTCAAGGTTTTGTTTTTATCAAAGCTTTATATTTTTAAAACTTTAAGGACTTACTTACTTTAGAAAAGGTCCATGGCTGGAAAGGTAGTGGAAACGTTTAGCAGATCTGCAAAGCAGCTCTGATTATTTATACAGAAGACTCCTTCTGCACCAGAGCAATTTCAGTCCATGAAATGCTCAAAGATGCAGTGCCACCTTTTGGACAAACAGGTGTCATGTTAGGTCAGGCATGAAGTTAAACGAGGGAGAAAGAATAACAGGTGACATTTGGGCCCTGGGCAGGAGAAATATCAGTAGCAAATGGAGAAGGTAATTGGGAATAGTACTCATGAATATCTGTCTGGTTTTAATTTAGCAAATTTATGGCATTATTTTCTTATTTGTTTGAAAAGCTTTTGAAGATCTATAACTGTAAAAGAAAAAAGAAAGGAAAAAAAAAAAAGAAAGAAGAGAAAAAAGCATGCCCTGGTTATACAGAACTGGAGTATGAGTGTTAACTCACAGTGCTGGGCCTTGCCTGCTGTAATGTTAGAAAAGCAGTACCGACTTCTCCTGTGACTACAAATCTGCAGTGCATGATCTTTACGACTTAGAGAAGAACATTGAAACAAATACGCACACCATCATCTATATCCAAGGGGATCACCTCTGTGCTCTTGAAGATTTAAAGGCTGACAGCATGGAAATGGCATGTAGTTCTCATCTAGCAGAGGGATACTTTAAATGATATATCACCCATCTCCAGTGAACTGTAAAGTCTGTGTATTACCTTGACTGGCCAAAGCACCAGCAAACAAGAAGGAAGCTAGCTGTACAGAAAGGTGAACTGATTAATCTGGAAATCACATATCCACCCAGTGGTACCCTCCCGCTGTGCTGTACGTACTTCAGGTAATCTCCATAGGATAACTATTTCCTTGAAAACACTAAAAGGATATTGCACAACCCTGAGAAAAGTAACCCTAACCCTAAGAAAGTACCAACACTGGAAATACCAAGAAAAAGAAAAAAAGAGCTCTACATCTTTCTACAGTCCTTTGGCTTATACCCAGGCTCAATCTGACAACAAGATCTCAGATAATTTTCTCCATTTCTTCTCCCTGTAGCAGCAGCAGTTGCAGCCCTTGCTCAGAAAAACTGTGGACCCCAATAGTCTGCCACAAAAGAACATCTATCCATTGATCAATCATTAGGGCATCCTAGTGCTTTCTTGGAAATGCTGTATTAAGGACTTGCACTCTGAAGCAGGACAATACTCTGCTACAGGCTCCTGCTGCTGCCAGAGCTGTTAGCCCACCGAGGGGACAGCAGCCTAAAACTTCAGCAGCATCTGCAAGACTTCTTCCGTTTTGTCATGCGGCCACCTTCTGCAGCTCCATCTTATCTCCTAGTGACCAGAGCTAGAGTTCAGTGATCTGGGGATCCTTATTTTGTGTGAAATTACTGGCAGGTATCTTGGTGATCCTGGAACCTATCAGGTATTTAGTCTGTTTCTCCCCTGGGGGCCAGCACAGGGATTGTTATTAGACTCCTCTGTCTACTCCCTTTCCTTCTTACCAGCTCAGATGGTTGCAGTCACAGATAGTTTTCTCCAGAAGGGTGAATTACAGAGCATGCAAGTATTGCTTCCTGGGAGGGAAGAGGAGCTTTCAAGAGTGACACAAAATTCTTGTTCCCAGAGGCGCACCTGTGCTAAAGCAATGGTTGTCCTCTCCCCAATGATTCGGTTGTCTTTGACAAAAGGCATTATAAAGCACCCTCTCCCAGCCCATTTCAATAATAATGTGAATTGACTATGATTTCATCTACAGCCTCGCTAGTAACACTATATTATATTTATCTAGCTTGATGGCTAAAACAAAAATAAAACTAAGAAAATGCATTTCAACTGGCAGAAATCCTTTTAATTCAATCTTCAATTCCAAATGAGATATTTTGGTTTAGTTTCATAGATTTTTCTCATATTTTAAAAAATAAAATTCAGCTGAAGTTAGTAATGAAATAAACATGAAATTAAGAATACTACCTATATTATATATAGCATACTATATATATTTTCAAATTTTGAAATATTTTGATTGTTCCAGTATTATAAAAGAGATTGTCAGAATTGAATTCCCTAAAACAAACAAACCAACCAACCAAAACCAAAAAAAACCCCAAAATGTTTGATTTCATTTGCAAGTATTTGAGCACTTTGGCAAGAATTCAAATACTGCCAGTCCAAAGCATGTTTTTCTTTAGTGAATAAATGATATGTCTGGCTCTAATCACATCTCTCAGTCCAGGTTATATGTTAGAAAAAAATGTGTTTGCCGTCAACTAGCAATAGATCTTAAACCATAAAAGAAATGAAGGCAGACATCTCACAGAAAATTATATTAAAAGCTTATATTATACTTAAACTTAGTTCTATTATACTCAAACTTAGTTCAGATGCTTCTGCTTCACCTGTGTACGGTGGGGGCATGTTCCAGCAAATGGCGGTTAAGAGTTTATGTTGCCCATGTTTTGAACTCGCCTGTGCCGTTGCTGTACTGTGATGTATTGCAGTTCTGTTGTTTGTTTGGGTTTTTTTTTAAATAAATGTGGTGTTGCTGGGATGCAATATAATATGACGAGACAGTTAAGCCAAAAAAAAATGCAATAGTGTGTAATTCTCCACACAAGTAGCAGCTGCTGTATCTAAGATTCTTCAAGGGGGAAAATGGTGAATGTAAAAGTGTAAAGTGAAGGGCCTGAATCCAGCCCTTCTCTTACACCAGCTATATGCGACCAGCATAAAATCCAGGTACAGTAGAAAGGAGAGTTAAGCTATTGTCTGTCTTATCTTGGGCATCTGAACGTGTTAATAGGAGCAAGGTTTCATTTCACTTTCACCACATAATCAAGTCTGGTAGAATCTAAAATGCTATAAAAGGAGGACATGCACATTAAAGAGATGGACCAGCAATCTACTGGGTTTAGGCAAAGAATGCCCAAATCTCATTCACATAGCAGTCTCCATAAATGAGATGGAGGAATTAAGGTGTCAGCCTTCTTAAAAATACAGAGTAAAATAGCTACCATGCATCAGAATAAGGTGATGGTTTAAACCTGAGGTCATGCCGCAATTATTTTTCCTGAGGCGCTAAGCATCTCCAATCATCATCCAGTATTCATGTCAATATGCTGCAATTAGAGAGATGACTAAGTACCAATACACAGTATGCGAGGGAGGAAAAGAAACAGAGAGCTAAAAAAGCACAACTGCAACAAGAAGCTCAATTTCCCTTAGGATGCTGAGTTTAATTTTCAAGTTCACATGCAGAAGTTGTTTTCCCTTAACAAGACCAATATCGTTAAAGCAATACAAGCCCTCTCCAGGATGAACAACAGCTGCCATGAGCAGCTTTTGGGGTAATAGATTGTCCTCTGTATTAGAAGTCGAATCAGTATAATTGTTTTTAAAATGTCACTCTGTAGTTACTCTATAAGTACACCCTCTACTGTTACACATGGAACTGCGTTTAGGTCTTCTTCAGATGCCTGAAATACTGTGCTCTTCTACCGTTGTTGGCAAGCCACAAAGCAACGTGCACCTTCCTGTCATCTCACATGAATGCCATTAAAATACTATGCGCCCATAGCTTGCATGAAATGAAGTGACACTGCGTGCTAAGTCTGCAGACTGCAGGAGCCCCAGCTCCGTTTCCCATGAAGATTTCCAGAATTTCAGAGCGAACTCCTCTATGTGATAGCATTGAGTGGCCTTGTAAGCAAGAGTCAGTTGTTCTGAGAAACGCTTAATCTTGGTGCAAAAGGGTGGGATTTCATCCACCTTGAGAGATTTGCACCCATTTACATTGCGGCTGAATCAAAGATATTTTCTGAGTTCAAATACGGTAGGATACATTTTTTGTTTACTGGTTTATGTTTGGGGGATAGTTTGTTGATCCAGCAACACAACAGATTTTGCGGATTCTGTCTGCTGTGTCCTGGAGATAGTAACACACTGAAACATTATTGGAAGGTTGTTGTAAAGCTCCTGGGACCATCTCCTCAAAACTTCCTGCCTCGCCTGTAGTAGTTTATGTTGTTCTTGGGATCTGCCTAGATGAATCAGGGGTCTCATCAGTTAAGCAGAAACCACAGTTCAGTGGCCACCAGAAAGTGGTACTTAAGAACCGAGTCTCCATATTTTACTTCTGCAGTTCCTACACGATCATTGTGTGTGTGGAACTACTTTGCACGCAGAAGGTTTGAGGCTTGTTTACACCTAGAGCAATATGATGCAGCAGTCAGCAGAGAACAACTGGTGGCGCTGGACCAGTTTTAGCCTGCTATGAAGAGAAGCAGCAGTCAGATGCTCTGCTGATGGGGTGCTTAGTGCAACCTATGTGTGTCCTTCCTATCCTTAATTGTCAACACTGGAGCATCTACATTAATAGTCTGCTGCCAACTGTTCATAAGAAAAGCTGTAAGAGTTGCCTCACATATTCATGCCTGTTCTCTGTGTGCAGCTGTGGTGCTGGAGTAGCAAAAGACAGCAAATGAAATGTATGTGGACCTCTGCCCTCATTTCTGGCCTGGTTCTGTAGACCTTATGTGATGGACTGGCAATAAACTGTGCGAGTAGCTCTCATGCAAATATACTTTCTAGAAGTGCAGATTAGCTTATATGCAGTTAAATACTAGACGGAGGAAGGATTTCCTCATCCAGATTTCCTGATTTTACGGTCTCCCTATTTTACAGTCTCACCGTTTTTTCAGGTGAAAAATGCTTAAAAATAAATATTCATGTGGTATCAGGCAGCATGTATGATGCAATAGAGAGTATATTTTGGCAATACCAATGTTTTCTATAATTGGTAAGACTGCAAAAGTACGTACTTGACTAAACTCTTGAGTGGCAAGTATTTTACTCACAGTAAACAACAAGATCATCAGAGAGGCATTCACAAGAGAGAGACCAAATCAGTGAGTGAGCAGCAGATGGGGCTTGAGATTCAAAAATGAAGAGCACAGGCGACTTCATCTCCTAAATCTATTATTGATTAAACCATGAACAGTCAAGACTCTCATTTCACTGATGTTTAGTGCAGCAGCTCTTGGCTGCCAAGTTCAAGCAGTGTGCAACCTAGCAGGAATTAGAAAAGAGTTGGATGAGTCTATGCAGATGAAGAGCAATCACACTATTGTTATTAATACTAATTCATGCACTGCTGAGGCTATTTGCACAGATACTAGAAGTGGAGATGAGGAAAGAAATCTTTGCCAGTACTGATGGCAGCACAGCTGCACAAGTGTGGGGCCAGCGCAAATTCCTTTTAGTGAGTAACCTATCTTCTGAGTACCACTATTTATGGCATCATTTTTTACTCCTTCTTCCTGAGGCTCTTTCTCATCCCTTGTAGTACCTAATGCACATCTACAGAAGTATGAGTATCTCCACCTCATCAGAGAGTGATACTTTGATTTTCTTATTCTACCTTAGCACCTAGTCCAAAGTAACACGTTTTCTTTCCTACCAGCTTAACCTTTTTCTTTTTGAAATGGTTGGGTTTTCTGGGGGGCTCTAAGTTTAATCTTCCTCTTGACCCCAGCCTTCTCCTCGGTATTACACCAATATTTTTCTTTCAGGACAGGATTCATTCTTTCTTCAAGCTTCTCTTCTAACAAAATCTGGTCAATTTTCTCAGTGTCTTAACCCAGTGACAATGTAGTGACTACCTGTTTCTGCAAGGCAAATAGTGCCTAAGCTGTTAATGGAGTTATTGCTTGGTCTTTCATACTTCTTACTTTGCCTTGTGAACAGGGAAGTTTGTTTGGTGCAAAAGCCATGCACAGGGTTTGAATTCTTATTCTTCTGTGTTCCTTCTTTCTGAAACTGATTGAT
>NW_010399354.1:2252-5321 GCF_000710305.1 Buceros rhinoceros silvestris | reverse complement strand
CCTGCTGACTTTGAGTAATTTCCCAAAGGACAGTCAGTAGCATTGACAGGCTTTTGAATTACAAAATGTTATGTCATGCTAATCCTGAAAATTTGCTGTCCTCTTACTTACAAATTGTGGCCTGAATCTGAGCTCTTCAGAGACAGCAGTTCTGCTCTACTTCTCTAACTATGCATGTACCTCTAACAGAGTGTGTAGAACAGATCTTGGGAAAGGAGCTGGAGAATGACAGCCTCTGCGGCCATTGCTTAAAAAAAAATAAAATTAAAAAAAACCCTGGCTCCATCTTCTTTACTCTCCCCATCAGACATTTATCCATATGGGTAAGATCCTCCTCAGCCTTCTCTTCTCCAGAGGCTGAACAGTCCCAGCTCTCTCAGCCTCTCCTTGTTTCAAAGGTGAGGTGCTCCAGCTGCTTAACCATCTTTCGGGTCCTTTGCTAGACTCTCTTCAGCATGTCCATGCCTCTCTGGTACCGAAGACCCCTGGACTGGACAGTACTCTGGGTACTCAGTGGTACCAGCGCTGACCAGAGGACAAGCGTCACCTCCCTTGACCTGCTGGCGATGCTCTTCCTCACTCAAGGAACCCATTGGTCTTCTCTGCCATGAGGGCACATTGCTGGCTCATAGTCAGCTTACTGTCCACCCAGACCCTGAACTCCTTCTCTGAAGTGCTGCTTTCCAGCCAGCTGGTCACCAGTATGTACTGGTGCCTGGGGTTATTCCTCCCCAGGGTCAGACATGGCATTTCCTCTTGTTAAACTCAGTGAGGTTCCTGTCAGCCCATTTCTCTAGCCTGTCAAGGTCCCTCTGGATGAACCTCTGGTGTATTAGCCACCTCTCCCAGTTTGTATCATGTGTGAACTTGCTGAGGGAGCACTCTCTCACATCATCCTGGTCATTAATGATGATGTTGAACAGTACTGGCCTGTATACCGTTACCTTGGACACACCACCTGTAACTGTCCTCCAGCAGGACTCTGCCACAGATAACAGCCTCTGAGCCCATCCACCCAGGCAATTTTCAGACCACCTCACTGTCCGCTTATCTATCTCATACTTTTCCAGCTATGTCTATTTTAAGCCCATGTGGTAATAATTGGAGTTTCCAGATGGAGGGTCCTATCTTGAGTTGGAGAGGGGATAAATTTAGGCCATTGGCTGTGTGCATAGCACAGGGCAGTTGTTACAATCAACCACCTGAGTGCTTTTGATTCTGTGATAAAGAAGACGATAAAGGCCCATTTCAACTTCCAACAGCATTAATCCAAACAGAGCAGGACCTGATCCACCTGCAAACTACTGTCATCATATTTTACTCTCTATTTTGTCTCAAGGGGTGGTTACATCTTTCTTCCTGCTAGACACACCTGGCCACATTGATTCTGCTCCATTTCTTAAGAGATCAGGTGTTTAGGCAAGCAATACGAATTGCCAGTGGTCTTCAGAGATTTACAGATTTGTTCTACATCCTGTAGGCTGAAGTCCTTTGCACTTGCTCAGAAACCCCTGGGATGGCTAGCTGAGCTGGTTTGTTTTTTGCACTGGGCTCTTTTTCCTTTCTCTTCTAAATTTATTAACATGATTTTCAATTACTTTTAGAACTCTGATAGTAATTTATTTTTAATTATCTTCACTATGTAGCTGTAACTTGCTAAATATTCAGGTCAGTTTAAGGTCTCCCTCTGAAAATTAGTATTACAGTCATGGAAAGGCTCTGTATCTAATTCTATCATTGTTAATTCTAATTAAAATAATGTTTTGTACTTATCTAGCAGTTTTATGTCTGGAGTATTTTGTAAACATTTACCGATTAATTTTCACAAAATTATTGCAAGGTAGGCAGGAAATAACTGAAAAAATCTGTAGCATATCGTGAAAAGAAGAAAGTCACTTATCTACAATAAAAGCAGTTTGTGAGCGTGTGTTTCCTGTAGGTTCATCCTCATGGAAGTCTGTATAGTTTCCTGCACACATGTGCAGACTCACTGTACAGTAGTAGAAACCATGCACCCTGACAGCATGCAAGCTAACGCACACTGTTTTCCTCTCAGCAGGGAATAGAATAGGGAAGTTCACATCATCAGGTTCAGCTTGAAAAGAAGAAATTTAACCAGCCTAAGGTCATGATTTAAAGAGACAATAGGTCTCTCTGTCTTGGGTCAGAGCCATATAAAGAATTGGATTCCTCAACATATGGTTAAGTACCAAGGGAAAACGACTAGATAGCCAAGATTGGATTGAAAGGAAAAGAATAGATCTAAAATTCAAATTAGGGAAGCAATGATAAGTCCTTGGCCCCGTTACCAAATTTGACACTGACAGAGATTAGTCTTGGCACCATCGGTAATGAGAGAGTTGGGGTGCTTTTTAAGCTAAATTTGCTGCCAATATCTAAAAGGTTTGCCATCCATGGATGAGCACATCGTGTCAGAAGGCCAAGAGCTATTAATACAGTCACCACATAATGAGTAGGAAAGACCAAAGGAGCAGCTTCTGTAAGATTAAAGGCAGTTCCAAGTCAACACCATTTCTGCAGTGTTACAGTTCTGTGGACCAGCTACAGCTGAAGTCTGGGACTCCAGTGGAGAACATCAGTGATGCAAAGCCATTGTCCAGAACATTTGCCAAAAGAAGCCCAGGAAGCACAAGCAAATTATTTGCTCAGGAAAAACATAAAATTAAAAAAAAAAAAAATTGGCTCTGCTCCTTGGAACAGAATGATGCCAGTATGACACTTCCAAGCATAAGATGGATGCACAAGCTGATCACCAGCCATCAGGAAGGATGATGAAGAAACTGTCGCCAAGTGCTCCTAAGAGCCATATCGTTGACATGCCATCGGCTGAAGACTTCCCAGGACTTTTCCCATAAATGGGACAAAGTATCTCAAAGTGTATGCTGCTTGCAAATGGCTCCTTCACGTATATGAGAGGGCAAGACCCACACAGTCAAATGAAGCATGAAGCAAAGTGAAAAACCATTCTCATTCAGGACTGGCCAGTTTTCAAAGACATAATGGCAGAAGACATTATTATCATGTAAATGACAGGCAAGTTATTCCTTC
>NW_010399354.1:0-2176 GCF_000710305.1 Buceros rhinoceros silvestris | reverse complement strand
CCTGCTGTCATGAGTTAGGTACTGAAACAAGCCAGAAGTATATTGGCAGAAATTGCTGTTTGTGCAGGAAATAGTGAAAACTATTATACAGAGAATAGAAAGGAATGTTAGAAGCACATTGCAGTCTCAATGCATTGCCTCCACCTACACCCAAAATGAGAAAGTCTTGTTTAATTTTACAGGACATGGGAGAGATCACAGCTGTTTTCTGTTCGTTTGAGCTGAGGACACTATTGAGAGCATATGCAGATAGGATCTATGATCAGAAAGGAGCATTTTCAATATGAAAACTTCAAAACCACCCTGGTGGCTAAAGCTCTGAAGAGCCTGGTTCATAACCCTCTACTCTGGTGGGCAGCTGCAGGGAGACTCTGGCTTGAACACAGTGTACATTCCTAACCTGTGTCAACAGAAAGCCTCAGAAACCTCAGAAACAGTCAGCTCAGCACATTATTTTTCCCATTTCCTGTGTTCCTTAAGTTGCTGTGCATACCTGCTCCACCCTATAGAAGTAGTTCAGGGGTCTGGCATTTGCAGGCAAGAAACTAATTTCATTTCACAAACATAATATATTATTGAGACAGATGAGCAGACTCACTGGAATCTCTGAGAAGCATCTTCGGTAGCCGTGGCAAGGGTAGCAATGTAGGAGCTTAATCTACATGACCTTCTGGGTTACCACTCATGGAAACAAAAAATTGCTGAAGCAGAGTGTATACTATTCAAAGCATCCTTCACTCAAGACATTTCCATGTGGTATGCACAATGGTCCAGAAGGTCCTCTCTGTCCAGTCCCTAGTGCTCTGCTCTGACTGATTTCCTTCAGTTTTGTAGTTGTGCCAGGGGCTGCACTGGCCTGCAATAGACCCTGGCAAGGTCTATGGCCTATGTCTTCATGGGCAGCTGCTATGCGTGACCCGTGGGCAAAGTTTCCTACATTTGTTCTACATTGATGTTGCCATCACCTTTCCCACTCTTCACAGGTGTTGGGCCAGCATCGGTGATACTGACTCCTGCTCTCCTCTCACTTAAGTGCATTCATTGCCAAACTGGAAAAGGAAATTGCTTGATAGTTTCCTGCCTGCTGAGTAATTGAAGATTTAATTTGATCCTACAGGAAAACCTCAGCCATTACTTTGTGTTTTGTGCAATGCAGAAACCAGGCTGTGCACAGGTCTCTTCACAGCCAAGTACGTTTCACTGTTCCTCTATCTACATGCTTGGCACATGGCCTGGGGTGGGAGAAGTTCTGGGCTGGAGCAATGACTGTTGTTCAGGCTGATTGTGCAAGTTAACTTGTAACAGTCTGAAAACAGTCTTTAAACAATCTGTTTTTAAGGACGATAGGTGGAGTTAACCAGGTGTACAGAGAATATAGAGGAATGCCAGAAGCATGTTACAGGCTGGGGAACGTGCTGCGGGCTGTTCTATGAAGGGGCGTGTACCGGGGAAGGTCATGCACTGCTATGTGCCTGCTGAAATCGGCTGCAGTCTGACCTGAGACTCATGAAAACAATGATGGAGAAACTATCAAATGACAAATCTCCACCATTATACAGTCAGTTCAACACACAGTGCCCTTGCTCAAAAAAAATTAAGCAAGAAACCAGCAGTGGCTAGGGCTGGAGGCATACACACTCTTGGGGGATAAGAGGACAATTGAGACCAAAAAGGTTAGAGACACTGATGATGAACTGTGGCCATGGGTGATGAGCACCTGGGCAAGAACACCCACAAGGGACTGTGGCCATGGGTGACCCATGCCAGGGCAGGGACACTCTTGAGGAACTGCAGCCATGAGCAGCCCATACAGGGGCAGTAATATCTAGAGGAACTGTGGCTGCAGCTGACTATGCAGTAGGGAGAGGGGGGGAGAGAAGTTTCCCTAAGTTTCAAAAATGTAGTATTTTTTCTTCTTTTTCTCAATACCCAGATCACATACTGGGTGTTTGTGTTGACTGACAATAAATTAACTGAAAGAAGATTCTCAAACTTGAGACTCTTCTGCTCATGATAAATGTTCTACTGCATCTCATTCTGGGCTCATCAATGGTAGCCAAAGGTACAGCGAAGAGAGTAAAATGGATAATAAGGACATGTCCTGGGTTAGCCAAAACTCATGTCCTGGGTTAGCCAAAACTTTCTTTGTTTTGGGAAGCTTTGTGGTAAACTGACC
>NW_010399353.1:45836-46169 GCF_000710305.1 Buceros rhinoceros silvestris | reverse complement strand
AGAAGAGGCTCGGTCGTCTTGAGGTTGTCTCGATGGTTTGGAAGGTTACAGGTGAAAAGTCAAGTCAGTGCATGACCTCCCATAAGTGTTTCTAAACGTAAAAGCTGATTTTTAGGAGTGCTGCACATAGGGGGAAACGTGTCGGTAAATAAAACGCACCGGGAAAAGCCACCGCAGCAGGGACGGTGACCCAGCGGCCACCAGAGGGACAGAGCTGTAGTGCTGCCGCTTGCTGGAGACGGTGTCCTTGTCGTTAAAGCCTGTTACAACCACTTTGTTTATGTTTTTCTAGTGGCTGGTTTAAACCCACCGCGCAACAAGGTTTTGCTTTCC
>NW_010399353.1:42941-45753 GCF_000710305.1 Buceros rhinoceros silvestris | reverse complement strand
AACGCACCGTGTAACAGGGTTTTGCTTTCCTTGCTGTCACCTCCTTGCGTGGTCTCAGTTCCTTCGGCGTTTGTGATCGTGTGGTTCTTCATCCTTGCTGGTACCAGGGGTCATGCTTTCCTTGCCTGGTCACACAGGTCAGGCTGGGTCAAACGCGATGTCTGTGCTGAAGATGAACTCAGTGCATTTTTTTTCGTTTTACAAACCCGTGGATAACTTATATTTCATAAACTGAAAGATTTGAGAGGATGCTGAAAAATACACATAGTTTAATCTATCAAAAATATGAATGTGATCCATTCTGAATGTGTGGGGGTTTGTTTTAACAGGTTATTAATGGAGGAACTGGTTTTCTCATCAGACTTCTTCAAATAACCCACAGACTAACGATCAGAATCTGACTGCAGGACTTCTGCTGCCCTGTCACCTTCCGCTCCACAATGGTTGATTTTCTAGCTGAAAACAACCTCTGCGGTCAGGCAATTCTTCGGATTGTCTCCTGTGGAAATGCCATCATTGCAGAGCTTCTCCGACTTTCCGAATTTATTCCTGGGGTTTTCAGGCTAAAGGACAAAGCCGATCAACAGAAGTATGGGGAGATCATATTTGATTTCAGTTATTTTAAGGTAAATCCTTTTATTGTTAAACTGCTTCAAACATTGCTGTTCTGCACGAGGGTGCTTCAGGTTGTGAACTGGCCATTCCTGACCGTTGTGTTCATTATTGGCATTCTTCAGAATTGACTACTGTGACTTTTTACTTGCTTAGTGTTTGCTGAAAATTGACCAAACTGAAAGAGCAGTTGGGATGTGCTTGTGTGCTGACGTTCTGCTTCTGGGCTCTTGTGTTTTACGGCCCTCTGATAACTCGGCCTCATCTGACTCGTTTCAGTGAGCAGAAACCGTCTAGGGAAGGTTCTGCACTTAGACCCCTGGGCAGAATGTAAGTACAATCAGCATCCGCCCCGACAGCGTCGGGGCGAGAAGGGGGAGGCAGTTTTAGGTGCGTTCAAGAGCAGCCCCAGCTCTTGTTTGATGAGTTGTCTGGCCCGTGAATATTGGATACTGATTATCATACGCATCCTGAGTATTGGATGGAGGGGAAGGGGGTTAGTGGTAGTAGTAATGTTGTTGTTGTTATTACTACTGCTGTTGTTTCCTGCAGGAAGGTTCGGTTACGCTTCCACCAGCAGGTTCTGAGCCTGTGCAGCTGGTCGGTTGCCTTTGGAGCAGCGTCGTGGGCAGCATGCCCATCTTCCTTCGGGCATCTGTAGCCTGTTCTTTGCAGCCATGAAAGCTGCTTTCTGCTTTCCTGTCGGACAGTGCTGAGATACAGTTCGCTCACTGGGCTTGTCACGTGTGCTGAATAAACAAATGCATCGGAGAGCAGCATCCACGAAAAGCCCGTATTTCTCTTCCAAAATTAAGCTTCTTGCAGTAGCTGTTCCCCTCTGTCATTCTCCAGCATAATTAAGGAGGGACTCCAGAGACTACCTGGCTTTATCTGGATTGTACAGTACAAGAAGTGTTAATAGGAAAGCAAGAGGTTGGTTTGTTCGTTCGTTTGTAGTAAGAGTTGTAAACTTCCAAGCGTTGACTGTGAGCCTTGAACGCTGAAAACCCTGAGCACGAATGATTTCCCAGATACCTTTGGATCTAAGAGCTCGTTAGGAGTCTCTTTTTAAAAACAAATTACTTGAAAACTTAAAAGCTAATGGGTATGATTGGTGAGAAATACAAATATCCTTGAAATTGTAAGATATTTGATGTTTAGGAAGCACAGCGGTGCTGCTGCTTTTCAGGGTAATCATTCCAAAATCCGTAAAAGACGTACTTATAAAGCAGAGATTAGTGAATTTACAGATATTCTCGCTATGAATGCACCACTTCTGCGTTTGTGATCCTTAGAATTACCTGATGAGAAGAGATTTGAGACTTTGAAAGTTCAGGCTGTTTACTTGGTGTATTTGAGCTTCATAGGCAATATGGGGCCTGTTTTCCTCTTTGTTTTGTGCAAAAAGAGAAGCAGAAGAATGTTTTTTAAACCATACAAAAATTGTCAGCTGGGTATTAAGCCTGATAATTTATTGTAACGCTATTTTTATGGAGTTTGTGTTGACTAAATACTTTTAAGCCGTGATCTCATGCTGTTATAAGTGGTTGGTGGAAGGAAGATAACAGTATTTTCCGTTAAATGTTAATAATATTTTCAACTAGCGGTAACAGTATTTTCATTTAGATGGTGGTGGTAAAACCAGATGGTGGTTATGAGAATGTGGACGCTGGTAAATGGTTAGAAAAGATTGCACCATCGCTGTAAGAAAGTCAGGCTCCTCGTCCCAACCCTTTTTCTCCCGCATTTGTTAATGACATAGTTTTGCCGTTAGCTTGGGGAACTAGAGCTGAGCTAGATCCAGAGTCTGTGGAAAAAAAAAAACAGGTCTAAGTTTTCAAGCAGTTTAAATTTATGAGAAGGTTCTGAGATTTGTGAGGCCCCAATACAATGATTTTTATCTGAGAAATCAATCAGATAAAATGTGTAAAGGAAGAAATCCCAGCAAAGAGGTAATGAGCACGCAGCAGTTTCGGAGGCACTGCGGCTTCACCCAGAGCGTTAACCATTCTCTTCACTGGTTACGTAGGATAAAACATCTTCAGAATCATTGCAGATTGTATCAAAGCGTAAAACTCGTCCACGTGGAATCAGCGTTCAGTCACATAGTTCGGAAAATTACAGATCCTTGTTACAGTAAGAAACGTTAATTTGGGCGGTGGGCGCGCAGGGCTGGTTGTACGCGTTCAGAGTCCTGCTG